>NW_017671883.1:111808-123767 GCF_001879085.1 Nicotiana attenuata
CTGGGAGCTATCGAGGGTAGTCGATGGACGACTAACAGTTATAATAAAATCAATGACGGCTCTTTATGGCCAATAATAAGCAATAAATGAAGAACAATAGATAGAACACAATAAATATAGGCAATAAATGGAAGCAATAATATCAAGAGAGTATGTTAGAGAGCAGAGAAAATGTTCTTGTGTATTTAGTATGGAGAAACAGATGTGTACAAATGACAAGGGTTCCCCTTTATATATGAGGGGGAACGTAGTACAAAATACATTAACTACAAAGATATGGGCAGGTATAGCCACCTAATGCCCTGATACGGGTCAGAGCTAGACCTCTAGGCTTTGTCAGCCTCAGTCGTGCGCCTAGGGAACTACCCACTTTTTATCATAGCTGTCGACTTGCACCGTCTCGAGGTTGAGCATCGATGGCCCTTTGGGGTGAATCTCGATCGTAGTCCCGAGCTTTTGGAGAGCTTTGCTTACGAGGCGTTATAATGACCGAAAATCGGACCCTCCGATTTTACCGCATACAGATAGTGCCCGCATTTCTTTATAGTGGAAAGATAAGAAACAATTTTGATATTCTTCTCTTCGAACATTCTCGCGATAATGTATACTTATGACGTAAGCCTTCATGAAAAATGAGGCGTCCCGTCGGTTTATCTTTTCAGTGTCATTCAATGTACTGACGATTCTGAGTCTCCAAAGTGACAATATCGCCATCGATTCAGTTACCAAAAAAAAAACGCGTTGATTACGCCTGCCGATATGTCTTTCAAAGACATTAATGGGGCTGCCGGTTACACTGCCACCCCCTATAAAAGGGAACCTCATGGAACCATTTCCTCATTCAAGTGTTTTCCAATATCCTTCCACATCTTCCTTCTGTTCATCCTCATCCATTGTTATCTCTCATGTTTGAGGCCCGTGACCTTAAGGTCATATGGCGGCTTTCCCGTCAGCCACGCTACAGCCTTTCTTCAGGGCCTTCCCTTACCGAGTGGGATTGTATTGACCTGTCGTTGTTGTTGTTGTCGTTCTCTCGAGATGATGGAATAGGGATACCGATTTTGTCCCACTTAGGAAGATATTCGGATTCTACACCGCTACTCAAGAGGGCGTTCAGACTTTACTCCGATACTCACCATTCTACTCCGGCTTGGTGTGGCACTTCATCTCCTTTGCCTTCTTCGTCCTTTGAGACGCCGTTGGCGGGGGGGTCGGGGTCAGGCTTCCGGAGATGTGATTCCCGAGGGGGCGCCGGTCGAACATAGTGCCACCGAGAATGTACCCCCGAGAACAGCTTAGACTCTTGGCTTTCATTGTATGTATTTTCTTTTTGCTTCTTTGTTTCTGTGTAATGGCCCCTCGTGGGCGTTGTAATCATGATTAAGGACCCCTCGTGGGCTTTATAACGCGTTGTTTATTAATGGAAAAGATGTTTCTTCAATTCGTCTCTGAGTTATGCTTTATTCCCTTTATCTGCTTTTGCAAAGAATCTGAATGCGTGATTCTACTGACCGGTACGGATACCGAGCCCGGGCGTAAGTATTTCTCCGGCTCTTGATTGATCAACACAGCTCCCTGTAGAAACTTTCGCTGTTCCTTGGACCGGGTCTGGAGTGGATTGATAAACTCAGGTCATCGGGATCCCTGGCTTCGAGTTGAATGAGAGTAGGGCTCCGAATTTCAGCACGAGACTTAACCTTTCAGACCCCGCGGTAGGCCTCTATGGGGAAACTTGCCTGGAAGTCTGAGAATAAAGATAGCCGTTAGGCTCTCAGGAGCAGTCCCCGAGCGGGGGTTCGCTCTGGCCCGGGCTACCTGGAAGCTTGCTTTGAACTCAGTGTAGATGGCTTTAAGGCATCGCAGATAGATCTCAGATGGGGGCTTACCCGTGTCTAGATGATATTTCGAGGCCAAACCCATATGAATAGAGTTTTAGCGCTTATTTTCTTCTTTGAGAGGAGCCCTCGAGGTCGAATACCATCTCGAGTCTCGTAATGATATTAATGGCCCCATAGAGCATATCTTCTTTCTGGTGGAGATCCTCGAGATCGGGTACCATCTCGGGATGTATAGTGATGGTATTGGCTTCTTGAAGCCTAACTTCTATGGATGGAGGTCCTCGAGATCGGGTACCATCTCGGGACTTGTAATGATATTAGCGGCTTTTTGGAGCCTATCTTATTTTGATGGAGGTCCTCGTGATCGGGTACCATCTCGGGACTTGTAATGATATTAGCGGCTTCTTGGAGCCTATCTTCTTTAGATGGAGGTCCTCCAGATCGGGTACCATCTCGGGACTTGCAATGATGCCAATGGCTTCTTGGAGCCTAACTTCTTTTTGATGGAGGTCCTCGAGATCGGGTACCATCTCGAGACTTGTAATGATATTAGCGGCTTCTTGGAGCCTATCTTCTTTTGATGGAGTTCCTTGAGATCGGGTACCATCTCGGGACTTGCAATGATGCCAATGGCTTCATGGAGCCTAACTTCTCTTTGATGGAGGTCCTCGAGGTCGGGTACCACCTCGGGACTTGGTTGACGTGGGGTTTTCAACCTTGAAGCGTCGTATGGCGACGTCGAGTGTAGGATACGGTTATGAAATGACCGAGGCGATTCCGCCGGAGTATCTTTCCAAAGAGATACAAGCTTTAGCCAACATATTTAATCGGCCTTCGAGGCAGGCGAGTTGTCGCCGCTTTTTCCATATATAGGGTTGTCTTCGCCCTTTTGGAGATTCTGCTATTCTGAGTACTTATCCTCTTTCATAGAGTTCTCCTTTCTTGCGCCAATTTTCCTTTCTTGCGCCAATTTTCCTTTAACTCAAAGATTTCGCCCAAGTCTTCATTTCCCCTTCCTTCATTTTACTATAGCCATCGCTGTTGTGCCCGAATCTGCTTGGCAAGGAGAAAGGAGCTCCGCCTCTGGGCACTTTGCTACGGGAGGGAATCTCCCGCCAGAAGAGACTCCCAGCGCTCGAGGTTATCGGGGATATGCCTCAAAGTTCATTTCTTTAATAGGAGAGGAGCACCTTGAGTCGGTGAGGAAGGATTGTGGATGGGGAGAAAATGTAACATTGCGGGTACCTTCCCCGGAGGAGAGCATCAAGGCATGCCGATGGATTTTTGAACGTGTACACGTACCCCTTTACACTGGGCCCCATTGATGGGGTTGTGCTTGACTTCTGTCGAAAGTACCAGGTTACCCTAGCACAGATTCACCCGTCATTTTAGCGGATAGTACTGATGATGAGGTTCTTTGCGGAAGACGCCGGTCTTGAATTCACTCTTAGTCACCTCATCAGGCTGTATCGGCCCTTTCACCATCGAGGCCTGCTGACCCTGCGATGCCGATCAACTACGCCTTTCGTTATCGATGACGAAGAAGACGAAGATAGGGGATGGATGAGCCGGTTCGTCCGTGTACGGACTGTTGATATTATCCCGGTGGAGTTTGTGCCATTCCCTGAGGAATGGAATTATACACATAAGTTGTACACTCATGCCTTCGCAGTTTTTTAATTATGGCGAATGAGTGTTCTGTAAATGTGCCTTCTTTCCCTGTCCTGCAGCAATTTCATGGATGCCGTGCAAGGTCCCTGATCTGGCAAATTGGGCTCGAGAGTTGGCGGCCCACCCGACCTGCGATGAGCATAAGTGGCAAGCTTTGTCTAGGGGCAGATGGGAGGCAAAACATCATGGTATGTGCTGTGCGATTTGTTCCTTCCCTTTTTTCAGTTGGAAAAGCACTTTCTCTTTCTGCGTACTAACCCTGTTATTGTAGGCAGTAGGGAGCCTTCTGAGGCGAGGCCGTGCCCCTTTGGAGAGGGAGAAGGGTTGCTAGCTTCTGGGCTAAAGAATGATAACAATAAGCAAGAGATACCTTTGCAGGGCGACGGTGCTCAAAGCAAGGTGAACCTGGACAGGGGGCCCGGAGTGGAAGTATTGACTGAGCCTGCCACGCCCGTGATTTCTGGCTTTGGAAAGGCGGTTTCTCCTCTGCTGTCGTCCTCTTTTTCCGTCGGAGGTACTTCGAGGGATACTCGAAACCTGGGATCATATGCACCGAACAACCGTGCCCCGACCAGGGTCGACTCTTTCGGAGCTGAGGGAGCCAGGCTAGCAGATGTGTGCTCGACCTTCGAGGAAGCCCAGCTGCTTCACTCTGCGGTGAATTTTGGCAGAGGCCTTTCGAGTTTCGTGCCTTCCCTTCCTTATTGAGTTTTCCTTTGCAGGCTTTTGACAAGCTTAAGTCCAAGCTGCTTCGCCGTGAGGCCAGGTTGCGGAAGGCTTTGGATGGGGTGAAATCCCTTAAGCTCCTTTGCGATGAAAGGGAAGTCGGGTTTTCACGCTTACGGTATGTGGCGAGTCGGAGCTTGAATTATGAGAGCTTTTTGAAGGAGTAGGTAGTTTTTGTTCCGAGCGAGTGTGTGTTCTTTCATCTAGCTCCTGAGGCTGATGTTTCGTTTATTTTAGTTGCAGAAAAAGACGGAGGACCTGGAGCGCCTTCGGAACGAAGTTGGCCGAGCCAAGCGCGAGTATGATGAGTTAAAGGCTCAGGCGGACGCTCAGGCTTCGGTGGAGAAGGGTGCTCTGGGCAAAGCCTCTGCCTTTGAGGTTCAACTTCACATAGCTCATGATAATAGCTTGGTTCGAACAGATATGATTATGAAGCTCGAGTCTAAGCTTTTGAAGATAAAGGCCGAGGTTGTGGACGCCCGGGCTGAAGCTGTAATGAGCCGAACTAAAGCCGACCAGAAAGTGGCGGTCTATTTGAAGGACGCTGCCGATGCTCAAGCTGAGCTGAGAAAGATTCTCGACCGTGAGGGCAGGAGCAAGGAATATGCTCGGTGTAAATCTCAAAGGGAAACCCTCGAGGATATCCATGTTAGGGGGCTTTGACCTCTCGGGAGAGGTGAAGCGGGTGAGGGCGGACGAGCGTGGTGCTTGCTTACTTCTGTCCGACGCCGAGAATAGCGAAGATGAGGCCGACGGGCCATAGTCCCCAGGGGGGGACGTAGATTTTACTTTCTGATTCTGTATATAGCATATTCAAAGCACGTTTGTAAACGGAGCTTGTATTTTTTCGCATGTATGTATAAAGAGGAAACCTCGCGGTTTTTTTCTCCTCCATTTCTTTTTGCCTTGATTTTAGTCAGGTGAACTGGTCTTTGAGTTGAGAGGAATCCTTAGATTTGTGGTATGGCCCTGGGGCTCATTAGGCTGGCCCATAGGCTCTTACGCGCTTAGTCGATGCGACCTTTGAGTATAAGACGGCGACAACGCCTCTTACACTTTTGCTCTTAGGCAGATTTAGTTAACGATTTTAGGTTCAGTCTCCGAATCGGGTGTCGACTCGAGCTCATTCGACCCTCAAGTTTTTGAATTTAAAGCTGGCCCTTAGGCTCTTACGCGTTGGGTCGGTACGACCTTTTGTATGGGCTGGTGACAATGGCTCTTACGCCTTGGGTCGACGCGACCTTCTATGTGTGGGCTGGCGACAGTGGCTCTTACGCCTTGGTCGATGTGACCTTTTATG
Source organism: Nicotiana attenuata (assembly GCF_001879085.1). Taxonomy (NCBI): domain Eukaryota; kingdom Viridiplantae; phylum Streptophyta; class Magnoliopsida; order Solanales; family Solanaceae; genus Nicotiana; species Nicotiana attenuata. The sequence continues at coordinate 117,344 of NW_017671883.1, forward strand.
TAGGCTATATTTTTCCCTCGATAAGGATTTTTGAGATTGTGTTTGCCTGACTCTTCGATGGCTTGATAAAAACCTCGATTATGAGTCGTTATGTGGCGATGGTCGAGCAACTCGGGAGGTTTGGCTCGGTGGCTAAGTAGCTCGAAGCCTATAATTTGGAGCTGACATGGTCGAAGCTCTTTTGCCTATGTCAAGGGTAGCCTGTTTAACCTGTTCTTTTCGAAGTAGATTCGAAGTAATTGAAGGCTTGTGATTTTGCAGCGATGGTCGGGCGTCCCCGAGTCGCGTTAGTTTGGCTGGTACAACCTTGTGACCGTAGTCATTTGTGTTTGGCCGGAGCCATTTTTAGTCCCGAGTGAAGTAGTTTCGGCGTCTATATCGAGGGTATGCCTTTTAGGGGTCTTACAAGTTCGATATATAGACTTAACTTTGAGATCGTGTTTATGCCTTTAGTAAGGTCTTACAAGTTTTGCATGCGTTTGAGGTCTTACAGTTTTGGATACTTGGTACAACTATGGTTCATGCCTTGCTTGAGGTCTTACAGATATTGCCACTTGGTACAAGTGTGGTTCATGCCTTGCTTGAGGTCTTACAGATATTGTTGTTGCCTTATACAGGTCTTAAGAGACCGAGTCTGCCCGCTTGGGGTCTTATGGCCTCGGGTTTTTGACAAGTGGCGATTGGCGATAGTCCACGAGTCATTGAGGGTTCCTTGGCTCAGGAGCCATCACTTGTAAACTTGGTACTGCCTCACTGAGGGCTTATGATTTCAGAGTTTCCGACTCCGGAGGTCATGCGATTTTTGAGATTTTGACGCCAGTCCCCGAGTGTTCTGGGCGCTTTCGGCTTTGGAGCCATTTTGTGACTTTTATGTTGCCTCGTTGAGGGCTTATGAGTTTGGAGCTCCGATCCGGAGGTCATTCTGGTTTTGAATCATTGACGCCAGTCCCCGAGTGTTCGGGCATTTTTGCAAAAATATCGAGTTTCTTTGAAGCGTGAAATGCTCTGATGAAAAGTATTCTTTGGTTACATGGTACAAGTATACATGCCTTGCTGTTAGGGGCTCGGTTGTTCTTATACGGACACGGTTCATTTGACCGTTTGGCCCGGTACATTATTTTCCTATCGAGACCCTACTTACCGTGTCTAGGCTTCTCTGAGTAGGTGACCCTCCGGGGGGAAGCCCCCCAGTATTCGAGGTCGAATGCAAAAGAAACCTTGAATACTTGTTGAGTCTTCCTTAGGTAGCATATGGGGGTTGCCTCGTTAAAAACCTTGCCGGTAAGACCCTTTTTGGGAAAAAAAACCGGTCGAAGGAAAAGAGTGCAACGCATGCTTTTGAAACCTAAGGTCTTCGAGTTGGAGAGTGCTTTGACCGTTTTGATCGGATACCTGCACTCGGGTCAGTGTAGAATGTAATTGAAAGAGAAAGGAGACGGTCATACCTTAGTGTAGAATGTGTCGGCGATGCTTCGAGCCCTGATGTGTTTCAGACGCTTGTGATGAGGACGCGGTACGGTCCCCTGCTTTGTTTATTCGGGAGTAGCCGAGAGTGTAGCTTGTTATCGCTATTTTACTGTTTGCTTATCCTTCAGCTCCTTCCAAGGTGGAGGTACCAGTGTCGGGGCCACATTGTGCACCGCGAACATTTCTCTCGCTGCATGTTGTTCCCCGTAGACGGTTTTAATCCCATCCTTTGTCGGGAATTTCATCATTTGATGGAGAGTGGATGGCACTGCTCTCATGCAGTGTATCCATGGCCTTCCGAGCAAGGCATTGTACCTCATGTCTCCCTGGATGACATGGAATTTAGCATTTTGGGTTGTGCTGGCCACGTTTACTGGAGGTGATTTCCCCTTTCGTTGTTTTGCTCGCCATGTTGAATCCATTGAGGACTCGAGAGGTGGGTACGATTTTGTCAAGCAGTCCGAGCTGCTCTACTACGCTCGACCTGATAATGTTGGTCGAGCTACCTGGATCCATAAGTACACGTTTAATTTGAAATGTATTTACAAGGAAAGAGATTACCAGTGCGTCGTTGTGAGGTTGAGACAATGTCTCGATGTCCTCGTCGCTGAATGTGAGGGCATCCTCTGTAGCCCCGAGATCGCTTTTCTCTGGTGATGGATATTTTTGTTCTTCTCATCATGGGCACCTGTGGGGCATCGATGCCTCCCAAGATCATGTGGATGACATGTTGTGGCTCATTCGTCTCTTTCTTCTTGGCCGCCTCTCTTTCCCGGAACTGATTTTTGGCTTGGTCGCTGAGGAATTCTCGGAGGTGACCTTTGCTAAGTAATCGGGCCACTTCTTCCCGGAGTTGTCGGCAGTCTTTGGTCCTGTGCCCGTGCGTGTTGTGAAATTCACACACTAAGTTATGGTTCCTTTGTGAAGGGTCTGATTGTACGGGCCTGGGCCACCTAGCGTCTCTGATTTTACTGATGGCGAACACGATGTTTGATACGTAGATGTTGAAGTTGTATTCCGACAAGCGAGGCGCCTCCGACCAGGTCACGGCGGGATATTCAACCAGATTCTGTTTCAACTGCTTCGAAGCCACCGAACTTTGTTCATTAAGACCTTAAGTGAAGGCCTGCACTGCCCAGTCGTCGGAAACTGGTGGTAGTTCCATACGTTCCATTTGAAAACGAGATACGAATTCTCGCAGCACCTCATTCTCCCTCTGCTTGATCTTGAAGACGTTGGATTTCCTTATTGCTACTTTGATGGCACCAGCATGTGCCTTGATGAAAGAATCCGTAAGCATGGCGAATGAATCTATCGAGTTTGGGGCCAGGTTGTGATACCACATCATTGCCCCTTTAGAATGCGTTTCCCCGAACTTCTTCAGCTGGACGGATCGATCTCATCGTCCCTCGGGTCGTTGCCTTTCACCGCACAGGTGTAATCAGTAACGTGCTCATTGGGGTCCGAGGTTCCGCTGTACTTCAGAAGGTCTAGCATTCTGAACTTCTTCGGTCTAGGTTTCGGAGCCGCTTCCTGTGGGAACGACTTTTGCACGAACTTCTTTGAATCCATACCTTTCAGGATTGGGGGTGATCACGGAATCTGGTCGACCCTGGAATTGTAGGTCTCGACCTTGTTGTCGTTGGCCTATCTTCTTCTTGCCCGATTCGATCCTCCTCTTGAGGTCCTCGAGCATCTTTACGATGGAGGGGTCGGCTGCCGACCCGTTGTTCCTTGATCTCTCTGGTACCTGCTCGGCTGGGGGAGCCGTCCCCGTTGCTACCGTGCTAGGAGTTTTGTGGTGACTTTGCATCTGAGCAATAGCCAGCTGTTGTGCCTGCAACATTTCAAAAATAACGTGAGGGCTAACCTCCCGTTCTTCCCTAGCTAGGGTTTTCTGGGCTTCTTGTTGGTCGCCTTAGTGTATGCTCCTGTTTGTGTGGGAGCTTATTTCGACGTGTTGAGCGTCGCGTGAAACCGCGTCCACGGGAATCGGTTCCGGTACGTTCTCAGGGTTTCGTGGTGGTACACCAACACCTGGGACGTCAACACCATTTTCTCCATGGTCTTCAAGGTTGGCGTTTTCACGTGTGTTTACTGAGTTAGACATTTTGACCTGAAATCAAAGATCTTGGACAAGAAAAAGTGTGAAAGATAACTTGCGTTACGTGGTTAAACCAGTAAGAAAATAATTACTATTATTTTTAGCCCCACGGTGGGCGCCAAACTATTTACCGTGAAAATGGTAATAACAATTAAATTTGATTATTGGATTCTAAAAATACGTGATCTATTTTTATGATAGTTGTTATGCAGTTGATGCTATGTGAAAGACTTAGAAACGAGATTAGAGCTTGAGAGCAAGGTGATAACCAAACCGATTGATTAATAGTCGGGGCCTCGAGCTCGCCTATTCAGGGGCCTCGGGGTCGAGTCCGGTGCTCGGCTGGGAGCTATCGAGGGTAGTCGATGGACGACTAACAGGTATAATAAAATCAATGACGGCTCTTTATGGCCAATAATAAGCAATAAATGAAGAACAATAGATAGAACACAATTAATATAGGCAATAAATGGAAGCAATAATATCAAGAGAGTATGTTAGAGAGCAGAGAGAATGTTCTTGTGTATTTAGTATGGAGCAACAGATGTTAACAAATGACAAGGGTTCCCCTTTATATATAAGGGGGAACATAGTACAAAATACATTAATTACAAAGATATGAGGCATGTATGGCTGTCGACTTGCACCGTCTCGAGGTTGAGCATCGATGGCCCTTCAGGGTGAATCTCGATCTTAGTCCCGAGCTTTTGGAGAGCTTTGCTTACTAGGTGTTATAATGACAAAAAATCGGACACTCCGATTTTACCGCATACAGCTAGCTTTATTAATCAAGAAGTCAATGTGTATTGGGAAAAAACTGAATTTAAATATTGAAGATGACGTGTCATGACACGTGGACCGGTCAAATAGTCAAAGCATGGTAATTAGTTAGAAGGCACGAGCAACAACAGATACGGGAGAGAAGATACTTAAAGGCACGAGCTATTATTCAGATGAAACGAAACTCGTACCTGTTCGAGTCATTTAAAGCTCGAAGATCAGAAGGAATTGAGGACATGAATCTGACAGCGTAAAAGAGTCCAAATTCAACATTAAATGCCAAATACGTTAGAGAATTTGTATTTAATAAGAATGATTGAGTAACGTTTCTTTTAATGTCATTTATTGCTCGTAATTGCCTCATTAAGACATAGGCATTACACTTCCTCTTAGAATTAACTATAAAAGGAGAAAGTCACAACATCTGCAGGACACGAAATATCATTGTGATTATACTGAAATATATACTTATTCATTACTTTATTGTTGTTCTCAAAATCTCTCCTTTCTTGATTATCAGTAACCCGATTTCTTTCTTAAATTCAAGTTTTAGCCAAATATTCAGTTTTTTGGTTAAACAAATTGGTTCCGTTACCGGGAATCTGATAGTCTATTTTCTTTAAGTTACATTTTATCTGTTGTTATCATCATGTCGAACAACAACAACAACAATAACAGTGAAAATACCTTGGGAAACCATGAAAATCAAATCCATCAAAACCAAGGTAATTTACAAAACATTAACGTGGTTCCTTCCCCTCAAAATTCACCACGTCAATCTCGTAAAGGCACTCCTACTCCTGAATCTCGTGCTATTGAACAAGAGCAATCTGAATATTTTGAAGGAGCAGATGACGCTTTACAGAAAGTAATTGATGCACGGGTTAGCAAAGCTCTTCAAGCTTTAGTTAGTCGATTACCTGTTGCACCACCCACACCTACGCTTAATAACAATACATTGGAGAATCCTCGTTCTGGCCTTGTTAATTTTGAAAATGGAGGAACCCCCAGTGAACCACAGGAAGGAGAACCAGGTAATTCAAATAATTCTCATTTGCAAAATTTAGTACTAACTTTGCAGAAACAGCTTAAGGAACAAAATGAGCGCATCGAGCAAATCCCTGGAGTTCCCCCTGTGATCAAAGGAGTGGATGTGGATAAGTACTCGCAACCACCTTGGAAACCAAGTGCTGCTCCCCTTCCAATCCCTAAAAAGTTTAAAATGCCTGACATCTCAAAATATGATGGCACAACAGACCCACGTGATCACGTAACTGCATTTACTATAGGTGTAAAAGGCAACGATTTGACCAAGCAAGAAATTGAGTCCGTGTTGGTCAAAAAATTTGGAGAAACACTCACCAAGGGTGCATTAACCTGGTATTCTCTTTTACCTGAAAATTCTAGAAACTCTTTTGCTGAGCTTGCAGATTCTTTTATTAAAGCGCACTCGGGAGCTCAAAAGGTTGAAAAAAGAATGGAAGATATTTTCAAAATTAAACAAGGGGACTCAGAGTTGCTCAGAGATTTTGTTGATAGATTCCAACGTGAAAGGATGACTTTACCCCGTGTACCTGATAATTGGGCTGCAATAGCTTTTGCAAGCAACTTAAATGATAAAAGTTCAGAAGCCATGAGAAGACTTAAAGAAAGCCTTCGAGAGTTCCCTGCAACCACGTGGAATGACGTTTATAACAGGTACAATACGAAGTTGCGAATTGAGGAAGATACCGTACCTCAGTTTCATCATGAAGAAAGGAGCAATTCCAGGAGGTCAGAAACCGAAAAAAGATCAGGTAAAAACAGATACGATCCATATATGGGACCTGCAGGAAAAGACTCACGGTCAAAGGAGGATAATCGACGATATGATCAAAAATCGAGGAACAGGGAATCTGGTTCTTCATCAAGGTTCAGAAATGACCGAAACAGACAAGAGTCACGAGGTGATGACAGAGGTTTAAAAGCAAGATTCGGTGGGTATAATTTCAATGTCACTACCTCCGAGCTCGTAGCTGTTTTAAGGAGCATGGGAGACAAGGTACGGTGGCCAAAAGAGATGCGGTCAAATCC
>NW_017671883.1:126913-204382 GCF_001879085.1 Nicotiana attenuata
CTATTAAGTTTTTTAGATGCATATTCAGGCTATAATCAAATCAAGATGGATCCAGGTGATGAAGAAAAAACTTCTTTTATAACAGACAGGGGACTTACTGTTACAAGGTAATGCCTTTCGGTCTTAAGAATGTAGGTGCAACGTATCAAAGGTTGGTTACACAAATGTTTCAAGAACATTTAGGTAAAACCATGGAAGTATATATAGATGATATGCTAGTTAAAACTCAACATTCAGAAGATCATATATCACACTTATCTGATACGTTCAAAATTTTACGAAAATATAATATGAAGTTGAATCCAGAAAAATGTGCATTTGGAGTGGCTTCAGGAAAATTTTTAGGTTTTCTTGTTTCTAACCGTGGAATTGAAGTGAATCCTGCACAGATTAAGGCCACTGAAGAAATTCCAGATATACTTTCTAACAAGAAAGAGGTTCAAAGGTTAACCGGGAGAATTGCAGCTCTGGGAAGATTCATTTCCAAGTCTTCAGAAAAATGCTTCAAATTTTTCTCAGCTTTAAAGAAACAGGATCATTTTGAATGGAACGAAGATTGTCAGCAAGCACTTAAGAATTTGAAAGTATATTTGTCAAATCCACCGTTGTTGGCGAAACCAAAGGTAGGAGAGAAGTTACTCATTTATCTTGCCGTGTCAGAAGTTGCGGTAAGTACTGTTTTAGCTCGGGAGGATCAAGGTAAACAATCTCCTATCTATTATGTAAGCAAGTCTTTGCTAGATGCAGAAACACGGTACCCGCAATTAGGAAAATTAGCGCTAGCCTTGATTATGACATCTAGAAAATTAAGACCTTACTTTCAATGTCATCCCATTACTGTGGTTACTGCTTTTCCTTTACGAAANGTCATCCCATTGCTGTGGTTACTGCTTTTCCATTACGAACATTTTGACATAAACATAAATTATCAGGTAGATTAGCGAAATGGGCTATAGAATTAAGTGAGTACGACATCACTTATCAACCTAGGACTGCTATAAAATCTCAGGTATTAGCTGATTTCGTAGCTGATTTCAGTCAGGGGATGCAATTAGAAGCTGAAATTACAAGTTTTTAATGGTGCAAACCCGGGGACTTGGATTTTATTCACTGACGGTTCATCTAACGTAAAAGGCGCAGGTTTAGGAATAGTTCTCGTACCACCCACGGGTAAAACTATTAGACAAGCTATAAAGTGTCATTCGATAACTAACAATGAAGCAGAGTATGAAGCTGTCATTGCAGGTTTGGAATTGGCTCGGGAACTTGGCATAACCCAGATTATAATCAAGAGTGATTCACAACTTGTTGTTAACCAGATGCTGGGGACTTACGCAGCCAGGGAAGCACGAATGCAAGAGTATTTAGGAAAAGTACGTGAATTAATAAAGCAGTTTCAGACGTGGAAAGTTATGCAAATACCAAGAGATGAAAATTTAGAGGCAGATGCTTTAGCCAATCTCGCATCTGCAGCAGACGTGGCAAAAGATGCAAATGCTTCAGTTGTACATTTATTTCATTCCATTCTCGAGCCTGATAAGAATGAGGTAAATTTTAATAATTTAACCTGGGATTGGAGAAACGAGATTGTTGCTTTTTTGCAGTACGGAACCGTACCTGATGACAAAAGGAAGGCACACGCGCTCCGAAAAAAGGCTGCTCGTTACTGTTTATATCAAGGAAACCTTTATTGAAAGATGTTCGGTGGACCATTAGCAAGGTGTCTTGGACCTTCCCAAATAGAATACGTAATGAGGGAAATACATGAAGGACATTGTGGAAATCATGCGGGAGGAAGGTCGCTGGTAAAAACATTGATTCGAGCTGGGTATTACTGGCCTAAGATGGAAGAGGAAGCAAACAATTTTGTTCTAAATGTGATAAATGTCAAAGGTACGGGAATAATATGCACAGACCAGCTGAGTTACTGCATCCTGTCATAGCTCCGTGGCCTTTTATGAAATGGGGAATGGATATTGTAGGTCCATTACCACAAGCAAAAGGTCAGATGAAGTTTCTACTTGTACTTACTGATTATTTCACTAAATGGGTAGAAGCAGGAGCATTTAAACAGGTACGAGAAAAGGAGGTCAAAGACTTCATTTGGTGAAATATCATATGCCGATTTGGTGTACCAAAGGAGATTGTTTGCGACAATGGCCCTCAATTTATCGGAGCTCAAGTCACTGAGTTTTTTGAGAGTTGGGAAATTAAAAGAATCACATCTACACCTTATCACCCAGTAGGCAATGGGCAAGCAGAATCAACGAACAAGGTCATTATCAACAACTTGAAGAAAAGGTTACAAGATTCAAAAGGTAATTGGCCTGAGGTATTACCTGAACAAGCATGGGAGAAACACCATTTTCAATGGTTTATGGTGCAGAAGCCTTAATCCCAGTTGAAATAGGAGAACCGAGCACACGATATGCTCAGGCAACGGAAAAATCAAATAATGAAGATATGCGGGTAAACCTTGATTTGCTCGAAGGAAGAAGAGAAGCCGCATTAATAAGGATGGCAGCACAAAAGCAAGTGATCGAACGATATTACAACAGGAAAGCACGACTGCGATACTTCAAAACTGGGGACTTCGTGCTTAAAAGGGTTTTTCAATCTACAAAGGCAGCCAACGCGGGTAAACTAAGTCCAACCTGGGAAGGACCCTACAAAGTTCGGGACATTGCATGAAAAGGAGCATACGAGTTAGAAACAATGGACGGGAAGGTGCTTCCCTCACATTGGAATGCAGTTCATTTGAAGAGATACTACTTCTAAGGAAAAACCCACGGTCAGGTATCACCATGTTAAATTATTTATTTTTTGAATTGTTAAAATTTTACTGACGATTTTAGATGATAGGCAAAACGCTAACCCGTACTAAATGATGAGTCACGACCTGTAAGGCAAAAGGGAATAAACTAAAATTCCTAGCCCAGGGTTACAATTATTCTGATAGAAGTATATACGGGTTAAGCAGTCTTCATCTATAATCGCACCCCCGAGTCCCGTATGTATTTCCTTTTCAGGAAAAGGACCAGGTGAAGGAGACTACCAAGTGCTCGAGGCTTCATACTTCACCGCTCAAACACTTGGGGGACTGCATATTGTACACAGATACGTGCGGGAAAATAGATATGTAAACGAAAGTCGAAAAACAAAGAGACAAGCGTCGAGCAGAAGTTACGGAACCTCAGCATTCATCATTGTAACATTCATCATAGTGCTCAAACTCATGAGAACAATGGAGTCACCTCTCAAACCCTTCCTAGTACATGAAGATAGGGTCATGACTATATACTGAAACGGGTTATAAGGAAAAACCTTGTTTGAATTATATTTATTTTGCAAAAATCTGTTACAAGAAAAACAGTTACGAGAAAGTTATAGATGTATTTTAATCAAAAGCTTGTTAAAGTTCGTGAATAAAAACTTGTCGAAGTGATTCCAAACGAAACATGTGTTTTCCTATTTCTTTCATCGTATTGTAACACCATTATGAAGATGAGACGTCTTCTTCATTAAGTGTCGATATATATAAAAGGGCCCTCTTTTATAAGCCTCATGTTAATAAGTCATGAGAAGGATCATAAAGCATTTTCAAGTTCAAAAATGCTAAACTATTCTATAAGTCCTAAATAGATAAGAAAAAGGCAAGAATAGAACATATTGAAGTACTAATAAACTTCTTTATATAGTTAAAAAGACTAAGTAAAAACTTAGTCAACAAAAAGAAATTTTTACAAGTGCCCCATTATGATAACTGAGGACTTTTTCTAAAAAATCCCTAAAAACTGACTAAGGGATAAACCCACCAATCAACAAAGCAAATAAAAATAAAGTTTGAAAACATAAACTGGTCACTGAGGGGCTGGAACATCAGAAGTTGTGATATCAGCTTCACTTGCAGGAACGGTAACTTCTGAAGAAACAGCAACAGAAGCGGTTTCAGCTGGGATTGAAATGTTAGATTCATCGAGGGGAGCAAGAGTCACGGACGCTTCAGCTTCCTCAAACTGATTCATAGAAGTTTCACCCTCGGCAGCTGGAATTGCAACATTTTCAACTTCAATTGCCACAGCAGCGGCTTCTTCATTTAAAGGTTCTTCAGCCATGGGAGCTTCATCTGCCGGAGAAGGAAAGTCAAGTGGTTGTTGGGTCATCTTAGTGGTTTTCAAAACCTTGGCCAATTCCGATTCTAAATCAAAGTTTTCTTGTCTGGCCTCAGTTAAAGCATCACGACGAGAGTTTAGAAAAGCCCAACTCGCTTCTATGTTAAATTTCTCCTCAAGAAGCTCATAATCCCTTTCCCACGTAGCAAGATCATTCTTTAACACTTGATTTTCAGCTAAAGTGGAATCAAGGGTGGCTTCAAGGGAGGCATGAGAACTCTCTAATGCATGAACCTTATCAGAGGAGATCTTCAAATCAGCTTGAGCTTGAGTCAAGTTTTGTACTAACTCTCCTGCATACTCTTCTTTCTTGTTCAAGAGTGCCTTAAGTTCTCTGATTTCTTCACTTGACTTTGATAATTGCTCTGAAAAGGAACACTCAAGGCGCTCCTTGTCCTTCTCGGCTTTACTAGAAGAAGCCTTGGCTTTCGCTAATTCCGAAGTCAGAGTCCGCTTTTGCTGCTCCAGGTTACGGTTGCTTTCTTGCAATTCTTTTATCATGTCTTGAGCATTTTTAAACTGTTTCTTCCAATTAGTTGCTTCCAGCTGGGCTTCCTTAGCTATCCTCTCAGCCTCGAGAATAGTCTTATCAGATTCACGAGCCTTCTTTTCTAAAAGGGAAATTCTTCCCATCAACTCCGTGCCAATAAGGTTGGCCTACAAAGACAACTCATGAAGATAAGAATCTAGAAATAATAAAAAAAAAACTTATTAGAAAGTAAAGGGAGAATACCTTCAACGTAGAATGAACTATGTCATTCATCAAAGTTAAGCAACTGTGACTGTCCATCTTCTTCTTCTCAATGTCTCCAATTAAGGGATTAAGCCAGACATCTGCTTCACCAGACTTCCTTAAAAGACTGTTATTAGCAGGAACTTCAAGTGTTACACTCCTCATAGCCAAACTTCTGCTACTAGAACCCTCCTCTGCATGCTGAACAGAGGAAGGGGGAGCTATAGAAGGAGGAACGGTAGAAGAGGTGAAAATAACAGGAGTCGAGGGAGTCGAAGCAGGTAAGGGAGCAGAAATTGGCAAAGAAGCAGGAACATATAAAATGGGCAAAGATGTACTTGGAACTAAAGCAGGAATAGGAATGGAAGAGGAAAGAGGAACCTCATCTAAAACCGGACCTAGATCACCACTTTCGAAACCCTCAGTGAAGAGACGTTGAGTGGATTCAATGGTGTCCCTGGGAATGGTTTCATCATCGGAAACAATATTAACAGGAGAGGAGGCACGGGTAGGAGAAATTTCAGCTTCATCTTCGGAAATGATGCGTCTCTTGGCTCTAGGTCTAACTACCAAAGAGGTGTCTTCATCTTCATCATCCTCGGAATCCTCTTCAACAACTTTCCTCTTTGACAGCGTAGCTTGTGCTCTCTCCAAAGAAAGAGGAGTACCAAAAGAAGCTCGAAGGGCAATAGCTACTTCAGCTGACATTCCTCGAATAGCAAATCCTGACAAAAAGAAGGATACAAAGTTAGAAGAGGGGAAAGAATTTAACATACGGGAAACAATAAGAGACGCATACCCTGAGTTTTTACTTTCCAACCATGTTTGTTAGAAATAGATTTCCAGGTTCGTGCCTCCATAGGCACGGCCTTCAAAATAGCATCTACCCAACCACGAAAATTAGGAACGGGTTCCACATCTCCCATGGTTGCTACAAAAAAGCAAAAAAGAATGAAATTAGAAAAGGAGTTGAAATAAAACAAACACGGCAAGAAAGAAATACTTACGTGCAAGGTTCCATTTCTCAGGGAAAGGAATATTTGATTCACCCACCAAATCAACCGTGGGTACCGCAACATAACGGGTGTACCAGCCTCGATCTTTATCATCTTCAGGGCTTACCAAAACCCTTTTACTTCTTGCGGTTAGGGTAAAAACACCATTGTGAAACAGCTTGGGGTGGTAAAGATGAATCAGATGAGAGAAGGTAAAATCAACATCATCCTTTACCGATACATACCTTAAACAAGTTACTGTTCTCCATACGAGAGGGCCAATTTGAGCCAAACAAATTTTGAAAAAACGACAAAAATCGAGTATGACTGAGTCGATAACAGGAATAAATCCCAAAGTAAAGGGATAAGTATAAACAGAGGAAAAATCAATCCTATAGGAAGATATTCTCTGGTTTGGGTTAGGAATAACTATATGAAGGTCATCTCTCCAACGACAATCTTTTCAAATAGTGGAAATTAAGGGTTCAGTAATTAAAGAAGGATAAGTGTCAGCTCTCTCTAATTTAATTACTTAGTCACGAAGGGATTCTTTATCATGCTCGAAAGATAAATCGGTTGGCACTATTTCTTCGACCAAAGGTTCTTGCATCGATTCAGAAGATTCTTTGCCTTTAGAGGAAGATCTATTAATGAAAGAACCTCTAGAAGTAATACCAGAGCTAGAAGAAGGAGTGATGGAACCAGAGGTACCACCACGAATGGATCCAAGGCCACGAAGCCTACCCCCTCTACCCCTTCTATGTCTCACAGGGGCATTGGGGAAACTGCCAAGAATTTGGACTCTCCTAGGGTTGGGATTTGAAGATGACATGGTAGAAAGACGTGAACAGAGGAAGAAGTGAATAGAAGTAAATAGTGAAATATTAGGTAAAAATTTGTGGAAGAAGGGTTAAGTTTATATATAAAAGCGACCGTCAAAGACTAAGAAGTAATGATGGAAAGCCTATAATAAAGGCAACTATCACTTCGTGAATAGTGGAGTTGAAGAAGCCTTGAAAAAAGGCTGCAAAATTACAGAGCTAATAAGAAGTTGACACGTATGCAATGCATTAAATAGAAAAGACAACTGAAACGTTAGTACTGTCATAGCATTAATAATGACAAAAATTCCCTTTTTAATGAAGATCAACTTCCCAAATATTTAATTGATAAATAAATGAAAAGTGGGGGACTATCTGTATTGGGAAAAAACTGAATTTAAATATTGAAGATGACGTGTCATGACACGTGGACCGGTCAAATAGTCAAAGCATGGTAATTAGTTAGAAGGCACGAGCAACAACAGATACGGGAGAGAAGATACTTAAAGGCACGAGCTATTATTCAGATGAAACGAAACTCGTACCTGTTCGAGTCATTTAAAGCTCGAAGATCAGAAGGAATTGAAGGCATGAATCTGACAGCGTAAAATAGTCCAAATTCAACATTAAATGCCAAATACGTTAGAAAATTTGTATTTAATAAGAATGATTGAGTAATGTTTCTTTTAATGTCATTTATTGCTCGTAATTGCCTCATTAAGATAGAGGCATTACACTTTCTCTTAGAATTAACTATAAAAGGAGAAAGTCACAACATCGGTAGGACACGAAATATCATTGCGATTATACTGAAATATATACTTATTCATTGCTTTATTGTTGTTCTTAAAATCTCTCCTTTCTTGATTATCAGTAACCCGATTTCTTTCTTAAATTCAAATTTTAGCCAAATATTCAATTTTTTGGTTAAACACAATGACCTTTAGTTAAAGAAGCCATAACCTTCTGTACTCTGGGCACTTATACCATAACTTTTGAATTCTAGTAGAGTAATGCACGCCCATATTTTACGACTTGATGCACACTTTTTCTATGCATAAAAGCCTTGGTAGGACTGTTACATGTCATACTTCCAAGAATAAAGTGTATTTATCCAATATGTTTGTCGGTAGTTAGTGGGTGTGCTGTGAACCATTTTTTTATTATATTAGGTGATCAGAGTTTGCCGTTTTGATGCAAATTTATTATTATGCGTCATTTTCCATGCCCCCAATTCTATAAGTCAGTCATTGAATTTAATTAAACATAAAACATTACTTACTCCATCCGTTCTTTTCACTTCCTCCGTCCATTTTATTTGATTTTGTTGCTTTTTTTGTGATCCACAATATTTAATTTTTTCAAATATCGAGAAGTAATGAATTTTTGAGATAGATATTGGAATTAAAAAGTAAAAAAAGGAACGTGCAAGTAAGAGATAGATATTCCCATCTTTTCATTTTCTTAAGTATACATATATGTTAACGGTACTGTCTATGTCATACTTCCCAAGTTATCATTCCTTATTTGTAGTTTGAAAAAATAATTGTTCAACACTAGACTGTTAATTAGCATATCGACGAATATAATGCATCTGTCTCATCTGTATATAGCTGCAAAGTTGTTTTGTTAGGTGACTATTGTGAATAAGGCTAGCTTTAGCAATCTAATATTAGATTATTAAAATAAATATATATGACGAACCGATAGGTCGTTTTGAGGTTTGGCTCCTTTTTCTGTATTCCGAGACCTCTCATAGCTTGATTTGGTGATTATGACTTCCGTGCATAGTCCGTGTCGACTTCCGGATAGGTAATGTGTGAAAATTCAAAAGAAAATGTGATTTTTTGCTTAAAATGAGGTTTGAGTTGACCATGGTAAATGTTTTTGGTAAAAGACCTCGAATCGGTGTTTTGAAAATTCTGGTAGGTTCGTATGGTATTTTTGGACTTGTACGCATATTTGGTTGGGGTCCCGATTGACTTGAGCGCAACTCGGCGCATTATGTTAAAATTGGTAAAAGTTGAGTTTGTATGTTGAAATCCTTGAGATTTGATGATCGATTCTTGATGTTTGATGTTATTTTGATGATTTGAGGTAGCGAAGGAGTTTATACGATGTTATTACATTTGTGAACATGATCGGATTAGAGTCCGAGGGGTTCGGGTGAGTTTCAGAAGTGTTTTGGATCGTTTTGGAATGACTGAGTATGAGTTGTTGCTGGTGTGGGTCTGTAGATCTCGCATTTGGAAGGTCCTGCTCGCAAATGCGAGCATCGCTTTTGCGGTCCATAAATCGCATTTGCCAAATAGGGATGGGCTGGATGCTTTCGCATTTGTGAGGACAAGTTCGCTTATGTGGAGGTTGGACCTTCACATTTGCGAGCCTCTTGGTCGCATTTGCGACACATGAGTGTTTAAGACAGCTTTACTATTGCGAAGCTAGGATCGCATTTGCGTACAAGGGTGCTATGCAATGCGAGGCTTTTGTTGCATTTGCGACTTCTGAGGGACTATGGCACGGTTTGCATTTGCGGAGAGTTGTTCGCATTTACCGGCATCCCAATTGCGAACAAGCGTTCGCAATTGTAATACCTGCAACTGGGTAAAAGTGGAAAATTTTGGGACTTAGCTCATTTTACACCATTTTTCAACCCTGAACTCTCTAGAGGCTATTTTTGAAGAGGACTTTTTCCGCAAATTCATTAGTAAGCAATTTTATCTAGTTTTCAATCAATGTCAATTACTTTTCCATGAATTTCAACATCAAATCTATTAATTTCAAAGTAGAAATAAGGGGTTTGGGTAGAATTTTGAAAGTTTATAAAATTGAGATTTAAATCTCGAATGGGATCGAATTTCGTAATAAATCATATATCCGCGCTCGGAGATTAATGGGTAGTCGGAATTTGTTCCGAATCTCGGATTTTGACCACGTGGGCCCAGGGTTGACTTTTATTGACTCTTTTAGTTTAGTTAAAGATTGAATCTTTTTCATTCGCGGGTAGTTTCTAAAACTTTTTTTGGATTGTTTGAATGATATTTAGCTAGATTCGGTTGGTTTGGAGGCTTGTTCTAAAGGAAAAATCGTGGTTGATTGTTGATTTGATCCCGAAAAGAGGTAAGTGTCGTGTTTAACTTTGACTTGAGGGAATTAGGACTAGATTGGTCTATTTGCAAGGTAACGAGTGTATATGCATTGTCATGGGTTAAAGCATGCGAGGTGGGCTATTTAGCGTCATGCTATTATTTATTCCATGCTATGTCTTATTACATCATTTAATTGCTATATGTTCTTAATTGTTATTTAAGTCTTTACTTGTTACACCCATTAATTGTTACATGTTTTTCTTTTATTCTTTCCGTGAATATTATCTGCTTTTACCTGCTATAGGCCCTTACATGTGTTAGATAAACATCTTTACTGTTTTATGTCTTTACTTGCCTTTATTACCTTTATTTGTTACTTGTTGCACTTTATCATATTATTTTCGATTGTGTTATCCCTTGGAAATTCCTACGTTAATAACTTGTCGAGGTTCGTTCTCGCTTACGATATGTGGATTGTTACACCCCACATTTTCGTACGTGGAAGTACGCCATAAGTAAATTTATATAAGTTCGGGAATGAGAGTATTTTGATATTTTAAGCATTATGCTATTTCAAACAAGTGATGAGTAAATTCGTGAAGGTGAGAGGTTAAGCAAATCGAAGATAATGAGTTTCGTCGAAGTTTGACAATTTGGGATAAAATACCGTCCAAGCTATAATACCCCGTATTTATGGACTAATGCTATACAAGGTACCACATGACCATGATAGCAAGATGTATAAAGTGTATTAAAAGTGAGTAGTAATTTAACTAATTTGAGATAATTTTTAATTATGTGGATAATTGTGGAGTTATTGTATAAGGATTTAATTCCACTATGTGGCATCCCCCCTCCCCCCTTAAAATTAAGTGACTCATACACCTATATTGAAAGGTGGCAACCTAAGGTGTTATACAAAAGGCACTTACGTGTAAAGTCATACTAAGAAGTTTGCCATTTTGGCTTCATTTGGCCCTAAGAAATGCAAGTAAGTAATCTTATAGTGTTCTCCTATCACAAAGATTGCAAGCAGACGTTAGAATATATGAAGTGAATTCATAACATCTTCAAACAATTCCTACAAAGACTCCCACAGCGGCAACCTCATTCCAACGAGATTTCAATAAGATTTCTTGAAACAAAAAATTCCAACGAGATTTCTTAGCAGCTTAAGCAACGTGAGATTTTGCGATTCTAAAGGAGTACGGTGCTACCTTTCTCAAGAATATCATACGGATTCTTCCATACTTCGATCCGCCGTTACATGTTGTCGCAATTGACGTGTGTTAGAGGGATTGTCAAGAAAATTGGTTCAGGTATGTTAAGGCTATCCCTTCTTTCTTTTGGCGTGATCCATACGATACATACAGAACGAGCAAATGCACAATTTCCATAAACAATTCTATTCATACAAATACTAGAGATGCTTATGTTCTTGATTCCTCATGTGTCATATTATTCTATCATTTGTTCATGGGTCTCAGAAAATACGTAAGTTGATAAAGTATATTTCATGATATTAATCAAAGGCATAATGGTCATATGACACTCCAAAAGATTTTATTCACGTACTTCTCTTGCATTGCATTCATTTACATTGACGCATGAACAAATGGTGTTATATACGCGTATATATATATATATATATATATATATATATATATATATATATATATATATATATATATAGAGAGAGAGAGAGAGAGAGAGANGTCATTGATCATGGCCAGACGGTGTTATATACGCGTATATATATATATATATATATATATATATATATATATATATATATATATATATATGGAAAAAGGTTACGGCGTTATATACGCACCACCACCTAATCAACTGGTATGCGTTGGTGATTTTGCCCACAGTGGCCGAGATGATATGATGGGATGCCCTCAGAGGCTTGATGATGTTATGGACACATGTACCTATGCACGACATGACATTCATACGCATATGCATGACACCATAAGTATTTCATGATTTGCAGAGTTATCCAGACTTACATGTCGAGTCTTTTACTCCATGTTTCTCTCATGTCTATTATTTACTGATTTTCATTCTTTACATACACGGTACATTATTTCTACCGACGTCCCTTTTTCCCGGGGACTCTGCGTTTCATGCTCGCAGGTTCCGATAGACAGGTTGAGAGTCCTCCAAGTAGGCTATCAGCTCAGCGAAAGGTGTTGGTGCGCTCCATTTGCTCCGAAGTTTCTTATTTGGTCAGTATAATTAGGACATATATTGATTGGTATGGCGGGGCCCAGTCCTGACCTTTGGGATACTTATGTACTATTAGAGACTTGTAGATAGATGTCATATATACGGATACTTGTATGGCCTTGTCGGCCTATGTTTTAAGTTTACAAATGATCATGTTTGCCTTATCGGCCCGTACGTCACGTATGTATGTTTTTATATCAGGTTGGGTCGTTCTACGTCAAGTATTCTCTCATATTTATTCTACTTATCTCACAACAGCCTCTCCGACTCATTTACCTATAATAGTATGATATGAGAGATACATTACGTTGGTACTCAGTTGAGTAAGGTACCGGGTGCCTGTCGCGGCCCATCGATTTGGGTCGTGACATGGATACTTTATGAACTTGAGTTGTTGGTCGTTCTCTACTTGTACTCGTATTTCCTTGGAGATTTATACGTTTTAGTTCCCTTTTTGGTTGTGATTTTTGGAATTCATTGCATTAAGTTGTTAATATTAATGAAGCGATATTGGGAAAAGGTTGCGCGTCTCTACATAGTGGAAATGAAATGATATTGGGAGCGGGCTACGCGCCGCAACAATTATTAATATGATATTGGGATCGGGTTGCTCGCCGCAACATATATTTAGATGATACTGTAATCAGGTTGCTCGTTGCAACAGTTGTTGTTTTGGTATTAGGATCGGCTTGTCACGACCCCGATTTCCCTTCGTAGGATGTCGTGACAGCGCCTAGTCTCTAAGACTAGGTAAGCCTAACAATATGCGAAAATAAAGGAAATAAGGACTATAATCTCAAGATCAACAGATATATATACATACATACATACATACATATATATATATATATATACATAAAACTGAAAACTACCACTCGGCATGTACAAGTAAATCTACAACTCAGAGTAATAACAACTCCCAAAACCCGGTAGTTATAAGCCACAAGCTCTAAAGGAAGTACTAAATATCTCAATAAATCAGATACTAAAGAGAATTAGGAAAACAACATAATAAGGATAGAGGGACTCTGAGGTCTGCGGACGCAGACAGATATACCTTGAAGTCTCCAAGCAGCAGCACAACGCTCTACTATTGAGGCTGATAAAAAATTTGCAGAAGCGTAGTATGAGTACACCACAACGGTACCCAGTAAGTGCCAAGCTTAACCTCAGTAGAGTAGTGACGAGGTTAGGTCAGGACCCTACTGGAGTATAAGAAATAAGGCAGAAAGTGAAATAATAAAAATGAATGGCAGATTAACGAACAATAAGAATGTCTGTAAAAACAACAACACGGAAAAACAAGAAGACAATCACAACGCGTAAGGGTAAGAACATCTTACAAGTTAAGGAAAAACAACAACAACAACAACAAAATACAGCAAATTGAGGAAACACAGTAACCGCACGGCAGGAACCTCGTGACACAATAACACTCCGCATAGAAGAAACCCTGTGCCAATAACACTCCGCACGGAAGAAACCTCGTGCCAAAAATACTCCGCACGGAAGAAATCTTGTGCCACAACCAAACAGTCATGTCAAGAAGAATCACGAAAGTCAACATGTTGTAAATAAAATAATTCCATTACAAGAAAGGACCGAAATTTTAACATTTAGCCAGTATACGCACTCGTCACCTCGCGTACACGGCACTCACATATCACAAATTGTTACAACAATACCAATCCTAAGGGGATTTCCCCACACAAGGCTAGACATGGCACCTAAACCCTCGCTCAATCAATCAATAAGAATGTCTTTCCCTCGACTTTCCGACTCCGAATGGCCCAAATCTAGCCAAAAGTAATTACATTGTATAAATATAACTATAAGGATTTAATCTAAATAATGAAATTATGAATTTAGCAAAAATAATTGGAAAATCGCTCCAAAACGTCGAGCCATGCCCATGTCTTAGAATCGGGCAAAAGTCACAAAATCTGAATACCTGTTCAACCACGAGTCCACCTATACCGAAATTACTCAAATTCGATACAAAAACCATGATCAAAAACATCAAAATTCGGTCTAAGAATCTTATACTTTTTCCCCTAATTTCACAGCCCAACTCCTTAATTAAATGAAGACATTAATGATAGATTGTGGAATATCATAAAAAATGAGTCAAGAATCCTTACCCAAATATTTTCTCTGAAAATCCACGAAAATTTTGCCTAAATCCGAGCTCTCAAAGTCCCAAATGAAAATGAGGAAAAAACCCTCGATTTTGAAAATTAATCTGCTGCCAGGTATTTTTTCTTCGCGAACGCGAAAATATCCTTGCGTTCGCGAAGCACAAAAAGTTACTGTGCAGAAAAACTGTTACGCGAACGCGAGGTCCCACTCGTGAAAGCGATGACTACTGCCCCATGCCTCCGCGAACAAGGAGCCTCACTCGTGAACGCTAGGCTTAAAGCCTGATGCCCTACTGACCGTTCCTCTAGGCGAATGGGTGGACCCTCTCGCGAACACGTAGACCTAAGACTCCAAAGCTTCACGAAAGCGGGACCAAAAGCGCGAATGCAAGGAGCATTCCTCATCTGCCTCCCAGTACCCCTTCGCGAATGTGAGGCCCCTTCGCGAATGCACTGAAGGAAACCGGACATCGGAAGCATCAATGGTTTTAGCAATTCATCAAGTCCCGAAACATTTAGAACATGTTCCGAATAATCCCGAGGCCTTCGAGACCTCAATCAAATATACCAACAAAACTTACAACACAATGCGAACTTAGTCGAGCCTCAAATCATATCAAACAACGCTAAAACCACGAATCACACCCCAATTCAAGCTTAATGAACTTTTGAACTTCTAACTTCTACATTCGATGTCGAAACCTATCAAATCACATTTGATTGACCTTAAATATTGCACACAAGTCACATTTGATATTACAGACCTACTCCGACTTCCGGATCAGAATCCGACCCCGATATCAAAAAGTCCACTCCCAGTCAAACTTCCAAAAAATTCCACGAATTTCCAATTTCGCCAATCAACGCCGAAATGACCTACGGACCTCCAAATCAACCTCCAGACACACTCCTAAGGCAAATCACCATATAGAGCTATTGAAACCAACAAAACTCCATTATGGTGTCGTCTTCACACAAGTAAAAGTAGGGTTAACTCTTACAACTTAAACTACAAATTTTGGGACTATGTGTCCCATTCTACTCTAGAACTTACCCGAACCCGACACCAAGCACCCCGGCAAGTCAAGAAATAAAATAGAGGGAGCAATAAATTAGGGGATAGGGGCTCATACTCTCAAAATGACCAGCCGGGTCGTTACATCCTCCCCTTCTTAAAATAGACGTTCGTCCTCAAACGAGTATAGAGACATACCTGAAGTAGTGAAAAGATAAGGATAACGGCTATGCATATCATGCTCGGTCTCCCAAGTCACCTCCTTGACTGGCTGACCCCTCCACTGATCCTTCACTGAAGCAATGTTCTGCGACCTCAGCTTTCGAACCTACCTGTCCCAAATGGCCACCTGCTCCTCGACATAAGACAAGTCCTTGTCCAACTGGACTGAGCTAAAATCTAGAGCATGAGACGGATCATCGTGATACTTCCGGAGCAAAGAAACATGGAAAACTGGATGAACTCTTGATAGACTAGGAGGTAAGGCAAGCTCATAAGCAACCTCCCCAACTCGCCGCGACACCTCGAATAGGCCAATAAAACTTGAGCTCAGCTTGCTCTTCTTCCCGAACCTCATAACAGCCTTCATGGGTGAAACCCGAAGCAAGACACGCTCCCAACCATGAATGCATCGTCGTGAATAATACCCCGCCAAACTAAGAAAACTCTGGATCTCCATAGATGAGGATGGTTTGGGCCAAATTTGCACTGCTTCAATCTTCTTCAGATCTTCTTTGATCCCTTCACTTGATACTACGTGACTCAAAAATGCCACTGAATCAAGCCTGAACTTACACTTTGAAAATTTGCATATAACTTCTTTTCTCTCAAGGTCTGAAGCATAATCCTCGAGTGTTGCTCATGGTCCTCTCAACTATAGGAGTACACCAGAATGTTGTCAATAAACACAATGACTTGTGAGTCAAGGTAGGGCCAGAATACACTATGCATCAAGTGCATAAATGTTGCTGGGGCATTGGTCAGCCCAAATGACATCACAAGGAACTCGTAGTGACCATACCGAGTCGTGAAGGCAGTCTTTGGGATATCTGACTCCCGAATCATAACCAGATGATAGCCTGAACGGAGGTCAATCTTGGAAAACACTCTAGCACCCTGTAGCTGATCAAATAGGTTATCAATTCATGGCAATGGATACATGTTCTTCACTGTAACTTTGTTTAACTTGCGATAATACATACACATGCGCATAGATCCATCCTTCTTCTTCACAAACAAGACTGGAGCGCCCCAAAACGACACACTGGGCTGAATGAAGCCCTTATCAAGCAACTCCTGTAACTGATCCTTCAACTCCTTCAACTCAGGTGGAGCTATATGATATGGAGGAATATAGATGGGCTAAGTGCCCGGTAAAAAATCAATACCAATGTTGTGTCTCTGTCAGGAAGCATGCCCGGAACTTCTGACAGAAATACATCTGGGTAATCCCTCACTGCCGAAACTGATTCAACGGTAGGAGTATCGACACTGACATCTCTCAGGTAAGCTAGATACGCATCACACCCCTTCTGCTAGGAACATAAGCTAAGGTACCACTCCACTCTAACCGTGGTAATCCTGGCATAGCCTGCATCACCGTCATGGCGTGACAATCAAGAATAGCATAATGGGGCGACAACCAGTCCATGCCCAAAACAATATCAAAGTCTACCATATTTAGCAATAATAAATTGGCTCTGGTCTCAAAACCACTAAGATCAACCAAACATAGCCGATACACATGGTCAACAACAGTAGCATCTCCCTCTGATGTAGACACATAAATAGGAGAGCACAAAGAATCACTGGATACAACCTAATACGGAGAAAAATAAGATGACACATAGGAATAAGTGGAGCCTGGATCAAACAAGACTGACGCATCTCAATGACATACCAGAAATACCTATAATGACAGAGTCGGATGCAACTGCCTCTATCCGAGCAGGAAGAGCATAATTGATAACTAGGGATTATGATGCATTTTACACTCTGTCTTACTTGAATTTTGATTAGAAATGTGTACAAAATAGTCCTAAAGGCTTACGTGTTGTACTTGATTGCAGGGTTTGATCATCAAGGTGACGATTTGTTAAAACCAGCTCAAAAAGGAGTGAAACATGCACAAGTATCAAGAACAAGTCCAAGCTCAGTATAACAGGACCAATGTGGCCGCACTCCATTCTGTGCGATCCGCAAAAAAGAGATTCAGAGAGTGTTCATTTTAGGCAGCCAAGTAATGCGGCCGCACTCCATTCTGTGCGGTCCGCACTGACTTCATTGCGGCCGCACTCATTTTTGTGCGGTCCGCAAAGCTCATGTTCAGAGATTTGCCAAGTTGGAGGAAAATCGCTAATGCGGTCCGCGTTCTATTTTGTGCAGACCGCAACAGAAGCCACCGCGGCCGCGATGCATTTTGTGCGGCCCGCGGTGGCCATGTTCATAGAGCAGGAATTTCAGCCAAGAGCCTTATTGCAACCGCACTTGATTTTGTGCGGTCCGCACTAGTCCCGCCGGGGTATTTTTGTCCAGAATTTTCGGCTTAGTATAAATAGTAACCATTTTTAGGTCATCAGTTAGATTTTGAAGATGAGCTACGCTCGTGAATAGTGTTCTTTTACCGTTTTGAGTAATTTTACAATAGTTTTATCATTGAATCTTCAAGTTTCAGTTAGTAATTAATTATTATGGGTTTTTCTTCATCTCTTTCTTTGTTTTCCTCTATTATCATGAGTAGCTAGACCCATCAGCTAGGGTTGTGGCTCAAACCTATTGTGGGTAATTGATGGGTCTTGTGTTTTAAGGCTTGAATGTCTATCGGTGTTTGATATTTGGATTAATTTATGGTTTTAATGTTGAATTATTGGTTACAAAACACTAGTTTATGCCTAGTTGATTTGGGCTCTTCTTGAGAAAGAGAGCCTAAGTCTATAAAAATTAGTCCAACAAGGAATTGGGGTGTACTCTAGAGATTTATAGCCCCAATTAAAGGGTTAAACCGAGAGATGTAATGCACGACTTGAACCTCAATTGGTTGCACAAATGATCATACCCAATTGATCTTGGGAAAGTCAATTAGGACAAAATCACTCAAACTACCGAGAGGTATAGAGTGAGTAGAATCGTGCAATGGTTATATCGTAATCCCCAAATATGACAACCTAGCCTTAGACACGAGAACCCGTCAAGTATCCACCTAGGAGAAAGTCACTCCCCTAGTGTCTTTTAACTAATTAGACAATCTTCAATAGTCTACTCTTAGCTTAACTTAGCTTAATTTAGCATCTTAGTAGTATAAATTTAGAAGTAATATCAAAACCAAAAATGTATAGAAGGGCAACTAAGAACAATTACGCAACTCTAATTTAGATGGAAACTCAATTCCAATCTCTAGCTCCCTGTTGAAATCGATCCCGACCTTCTCGGTTAAAAGCTGCTTCGACCAGTCTTGCTACTCTATAGTAGTTCAGGGTTGGTCTCGATCACTTTTTGGCACCGTTGTCGGGGAGCTAACGGTCTTGGCTATCTATCTAAATAGTTTTGTGTATTGTTCTTCTTTCCTTCTGCGTTACTAATTTGTGTGTCTCACAACTCCAGGTACAAAATGGCAGCAAACAACAATGACCCTCTTGGAAATGTGGTTACGGGGGAGGAGGTAGATGATATCGGAGATGATGAGGTACCTCTTGTACCTCAAGGAAAACGTAGAGGCCGCCAGGCCAATGAAAATAAAAATATTCCAGACCCTCCTCCGCCACCTCCCAGAGGGGCTCCTCGAGTTCGTCCCACCCAAGGCTATGCTAGTGCAATTGTCCTGCCACGGATCCGGGCGGGCAATTTTCAAATTACTAATGTGATGCTGACATTGTTGGAGCAGCGAGGGTACTTCACGGGTGCTCCCACTCAGAATGCTTACAAACATCTCAAGGGGTTCGTGGATACCTGTTTGGGGAGCAAGCAAACCAATGTGTCCGAGGATGCACTTTGGTTGAGACTCTTCCCATTTTCACTTAGAGGGATGGCATTGGATTGGCTTGAGCGACTCCCCAACCATTCCATCACTACTTGGGATGAGTTGGCAGATAAGTTCATTGCCAAGTTTTTCTCTCCAGGGCACATGGCAGCACTGAGGTACGAGATCATAGCTTTCAAGCAGGAGCCCACCAAACCATTACATGAGATTTGGGAGAGATATAGAACCATGGCGAAGGATTGCCCAACAATGATATGACAGAGGCAATGATACAACAAACCTTCTATCGGGGCATCAACACAACGAATCAATGCATAGTGAATCAACTGGCTGGGGGTAATTTTATGAAGCTGCCTTATGATGAAGCTTGTGCTATTCTTGACGAGATGGCTGACACGTCCTCTGCTTGGCAAAGTAGAGCCAATGTGCCACAGGGTGACCCCACGGTCACTCACTTGCACAAAGAGCTACATGACCATGGGCAGACTATAGCAGAACTTACAACAACAATGAACCAATTAGCAAAGGCACAGTTGCAACAAGTTCAAAATCCTCGCCAAGTGAATGCCATGGAGGGTGTCAACATGCTAGTGAACAATAGAAGACAAAGAGGTCAACAGAACCAAGGGAGTTCGGATCAATTTGACAATGGCTGTGGTGGATTCCAAGATGATGGTTATGATGGGCAGAATGAAGAGGTACAATACGTGAATAATTATCAAGGCCAAAGGGGCAATTCTTCTAACCAACAACAACAATGGAGATCCCAAATCCGAATTGGGGCAATCAAAGCAACAATCGGAACAATCAAGGAAACTAGGGTAACAACGATAATTGGGGTTGAAACAACAATCAGGGTGGATGGAATAACAACCATCAGGGAAATCAGGGGCAAGGCTTTCAAAGGCCCCCAATGTATCAACAGCCGAGCAATCCACCGCCTTTTCGATCCTAAGGACCTAGTTCATCAAAAGATGACATAGGGAGAATTGAAATGATGTTTGAACAGATGATGAAGAAGAATGCTGACTCTGATGCACAGTTGGCATCTCACAACACTTCAATCAGAATTTTGGAGGTTCAGCTAGGCCAAATCTCATAGTCCTTGAATACTCGCCCTAAGGGGGCTCTACCGAGTGATACAGTAGCTAACCCAAGGGGTGGGAACAATCATGCTTATGGCGGTAACTACAAGTAGTGGACGAGGCGGTGATGTGAATGCCTACAAACAAAAGCAAATTTTGAGTGATGAAGTTGAGGTGCAAGAAGATGAAGTTCCTTTGGTGGTTGAGAATGTGATTGATGAAAATGTGAATGAAGATTTGAGGATTTATATTCAAGATGCCGAGGTGGAAACACAGAATGACGTGAACCCGTCTATGGAACACGTAATAGACATGCCGGAGCCGGTTGTGCCAAAAGCCAAGGCACCCTTGACTAGGCCACCTCCACCTTATCCTCAGAGGCTAGCAAAGCAGAAAAATGAGAATCAGTTCAAAAAGTTCATTGACATGATGAAGGGCTTATCCATTAATGTGCCTTTAGTGGAGGCTTTGGAGCAAATGTCTGGCTATGCTAAATTCATGAAAGATTTGGTGACGAAGAAAAGATCCATGGACTATGGAACTATTAAGATGACTGATTGCAGCCAACTCCGCACCGCTAAAAAGTAGCGAGAGAGGGTCGCAATAGCTTTTACCCGATTTTGGGTCGGGATCGAATCCACAGAGAGCTATGGTTGGAGTTCAGTATCTATTTAGCTTAGGATTGCACGTGTGTTCTTAATTGATCTTCTCATAATTTTCGGGGTTTTCTTTATATTCTACTATTATCAACTACTAATTGTAAATGCAGCTAGATTAGACTAAAAATAAATTGCTACAAGTTGTATCTAATGGTTTAAAAAGCACTAGGGTAGTGACCTTCACCTAGGTGGCTAATATACGGGTAATTGCATCTAAGGCACAATTGACATGATTGGGGAAATATGTTATAACCGTTGCTAATACTACCCACTCTACACCTCTCGGTAGAAAGAGTGGTTTTGCCCAATTGACTCTCTCGAGACCAATTGGGTATGCATAATTGCCCAAGCAACTAGGGTTCATGTCGGTAATTACTCTCTCGAGGTTTAACCCTTTAATTGGGACTATCAAATCTCTTGAGTCCATCCTAATTCCTTGTTGAATCAATTTTGGAGACTTTGGCTCTCTTTCTCAAGAAGAGCCCAAGTCTACTAAGCACAAATTAGTGTTTGCAACCACTAATTCATAAATTAAACCATAAAATTGACCCAAATAACAAACACCCATAATCAATCTAACCTTAAATTACAACATGCATCAATTACCCACACTAGGGTTGAGCCACAACCCTAGCTAATGGGTCTAGCTACTCATGCTTGAAGAGAAAATCAGAGAAATAGATGAAGAGAAAGACATAATATTAAATTACTGAAGTAAAGATAAAGATTCAATTGCTAAAACTATGTTTAAGTGCCCAAAATGGCAACAAAATAGCTTCTCACGAGCGCAGCTAATGTCTGATAATAACTGGTTACCCTAAAAATGGAAAAATGTTCTATTTACACTAGCTGGAAAAACTGGACAAAAATACCCTTGCGGGTCAGTGCGGGCTGCACAAAATGAACTGCGGCCGCACTAGGCTTTTGACTCTTCAAATTCACTTATCTGAACTCAGGCTCCGCGGACCGTGCAGAACGGACCGCGGCCGCGGAGGCAACTAGCGTGGTCTGCACAGAGTCGACCGCGGACCGCATAGGCTTGATGATAGGCTCTAGACATCTCTCTGAAGTTGGCGTCCGTGGACTGCGTAGAATGGTAGTGCGGCCGCAGAGTCTTCATTGCGGACCGCACAATCTCCACTGCGGCCGCAATGCTTTAACACTTGATTTGCCAGTTCTCTGAATCTCCCTAGTGCGGACCGCACAAAGTGGACTGCGGCCGCACTAGGCTAGTTTGTCCTGAGGTATCTTTGTCTTTGATACTTGTGCAGGTTTCACTCCTTGTTGAGCCGATACTTGACACCTCGTCACTTTGTTGATCAAACCTGCAATCAAGCACACTTATGAGCCTTTTGGGTCTACTTTGTAGGAATTTATACTCAAAGCGTAAGCAAGAAGGAGCATGAAACACGTAAAAATCCCTAGTTATCAACTCCCCCAAACTTAAGCTTTTGCTTGTCCTCAAGCAAACAAAATAAGACCCACCGCTTGAGGTAAAATCCAAGAATTTTCAGCTATCCTAAAGGAACCTCGACTAGCCTCAATTGGGACTAACAATTGCCCTCAATACAAATGAATCATTAACAACATTTAACCTTTGAAAAACCATGGATCAAGTGCGACACAAGAGCATCAAGAGTTAACTCAACACATCAAAGAACTCTTTCAATTACTTTGGTCATTGTGGAACCCAAACTCACACGTCCTCAACTCTCCCTAAGCAAACCTCACCTTTAGATTAGTGACACACAAACCGAGGTTAATGGGAATTCACTCATCTCTCTTAAGGAAAGGTCACAAGTGCGGCTCTAGGTACCATATGCTTGCCCCTTATGTAAGTATCCACTAATGTAAGATTCCTTCAACTCAAGATCATATAGGCCTTTTGTGAAGTCATTGTGAAGGCTTTTGATTTAGGGTAGGTCATGTTTTTGTTGAAGTGGGTTCCATCTTCCCTTAAGCACTTCATTTGATTCATTTGGCACAATTCACTTGACTCTTTGAGTCATTTCACTTCTTTCTAAGGGGTTAGAGAGACACATTATCACTCTTTCTTATGCATTTCAAACCTTTTATCCTTTTTCAACTTTCCACACCTTTCTTTCTTTTCATTGCTTTTCTTGAATCCCTTTTTATTCTCTTTCACATTGAATATTCTTTTTGTCTTTTTGCTTTTCTTACTTTTTCATTGCCTTTCCTTTTCTTTGCTTTTGTGCCTTTTTACCACTTTGTTGCTCTCCTCATATCTCCCCCCCAAACTTATACTTTTGCCATGTGCTAATGGAAAGATTTGGGTGCCAAGAGAGGGTATCTTTTAGAACGGGTATAGGCTTGTATCATGGTTCTTGAAAGAAAAAGGTCTAAGGCTCAAAAGGGTTAACTAGGGATCTTATCATAGGTAGGCTATGGGATTGTTCAATCTATTATTTGGATCAAGGAGATCCTATAATCACGTCTCAAGTCAAAATTCGCTTAGGATTTCGCCTCAACAAACATTCAGGGCAAGTTCTAGACTAATGGCTTGGGACTTGGACTTGCAATTCAATTACTCACCACACAAGCTAAGGGATTGCTAAAGACATAGAGTCGGGGGCCCACAACGACCTTAGATACGATTTGAGCACACAATGGTCCCGAAAAACCACTTGATGATTATCGGTCAACACAAGAGTCTCAAGGCCACGACTTTCACCATCCTAAACACAACAATTTGTTTTTGACCATAAGATCAAAGGCAAATGTGCTAGGCCCAAGTGAAACTTTGCTTGAGGTACCATTAACTACAAACTACTAAAAACAAAAAGAAAAACAGACTCAAACCCTTAAGAAGGTTGTCACGCCATCTATCATTGGGAAGAGCCACCCGGTTCACACACTACTCCACCTTTAGAAAGAACTGTGGCATTAAGAAAACCAAAGGCTTATTAAAACGTCCAAAACAAAGCAAAAGGCTACGAGCCTATATAAGAAGCTAAAAACGAAATTTTTTTTGCTAAAATAGAAAATAGAATGAATATGTACAATAGGGGATTTGAATATACAACGGGGAATGAATATATATAAAGATGTAACTTTATATCCAGACCAAAGGAAAGATAAAAGTGCGATAAAAGTAACTAAATGTAATGAAAAATTATATACAGACCAAATGAAAAGCAAGAAAGTATAAAATGAATCAGTATATATACAGTCATCCAACAAAAATATAGGGCGCACCCCCTCAAATAAAAGTTGGAATTGTCCCCAATGCCAACTAAACCAAATAAGCACCAAAAAAATAACAAAGAAAGGATATGAAGACTCCCTAAGCCTCGTCTATCGGCATAGGATCATGGGCAGTCCCTGGGTCCTCTGTGTGCTTGGGAACCTCAGACTGGTTCCTGGTAACCTGCTGCTCTGCTGCTGGGAGCTGGGACTGGACCTGTATTGGCTCTGGCTCTGGTACATCCTGTGGCTGACTGGAGGAAGCCTCCGGTGGGTCCGCCAACTGGATGATGGCATCATCTGCTCTAGGGATCTTCCTCCTTTTCTTTGGAGGCCTCTGTGCCTGCTCTGGCTGTGTATCTGCTGTTGGAGCTGGGTCCTCAAACAACAAGTCTAAAGGCAGTTGGTCTGCCTTCAATCTATCCACATCCGCACGCAGCTCCTTCACGGACTCCTTGGAAGCCCGTGTCTTTTAAAGCTTCTTGTGCTCTCGAACAAGCTCCTTGAGAGCCTTGCTATGTGAATCTACTGCCTTAGCTAAGGCACCCTGAGTACTGAGAATCTTCTCCTGGTTTTCTAGTATCTTCTTCAATGCATCCTCAATGGACTGTGGGACCTGTGCCGGTTGAGGTGCCGACTGAGCTACAATGGTGAAGGTCAAGGTAGACAACTTGGACGAAGCAGTATACATCCAGTTGTTTAGACTCTGAAGCGTCTGGCTCAGCCGGTGGGCAGTGATAGGATGGGCCCGGGTAGATGGAATCTCCGGGCCAGCTGAGGTGGAAGGACCAGGAGGAATGCCAATAGAAGTGGAAGGTCCTGGAGGTATATCAGCAGTAATGGAGGCAGGCTCAGTGGGGGCCTCTACCACCACTGGCTCTTCAGACTGGCCAGTTAGGGCAGAACCAGGGGCTTTATAGTTCTTGTCCTTGGGGTTGTCCGGCCCCTTCAAGCTATACCAGGAGAACGGTGCCGTTGCCTTGACCTTGATGTCAAACGGCCTCTTTTCCACCTTCAAGTCACGGAAGTACATGGTCAGGGTGTTAGGGAAAGGGTAGTTCCGGTCTGTCTCAGAGCCCACAAGAGAAATGATGCGGGACATCACATTCCCCACATTGATGGGGTACCTTGCCATGATGGAAGCAACCAATATGGCCTGGTGGAGAGGAAGAGTCTGGTCATGGGAGGTAGGATCTAATCTGCTGCATACAAACGTCACCCAGCCCCTAGCTTCAAAGTTCAAGGTCCTCCTCAATATCTTCACCAAAGCAGTCAACCAATCAAGAACTGTCCTCGGGATTGCCAGGAACTGGGCTAACCACGGTCGGACCTCCTCGCCCATCTCCAACTTTGCCATGTAGAGGGACTCATCAACATCAGTGAAGCCTAAGTAGTCATTGAGTGACTTCCCGTCGAACATCACCTTTTTGTTTTGAACCTTGGTCACTTTGGAGCCCTTGACGATGTGGGCTACATTACAGTAAAACTCCTTGACCAAGTGTTCATTTGCCTCCATGCGGTCATCGAGAAAGTGCTCCCACCCCACTCTCGTTCTGAACTCTCTCTGCACATTGGGGTTGTGGGGTAGCATGTCTCTATTTATGAAACTCCTCTCCAAAATCAGTTTTCTCACCGACCACCACTCTCAGAATTTGTGGTATGCCACCTGGCTCACCAATCAGTCTTCCCACACTTCGGGTTTTCTAGTACGGGCAACCCCCCAACCAGAGGCTCACCACCCTCAGCTATCACCTCATCTCCCTGAATTTCCTCCTCACCTCCTTTTGCACTCTCCCCAGATAATGAAGTTGTGGGGGAGGTGGAGAAGTCCCCACTACTGGCTGCTGAGCCCTCAAATGACTCCGAAATGACATTGGTTGGCCTTCGGATAGTGGGTGGTGGTGGAGGAGTGTCATCAGTCAGTCTAAATCTCCCGGGCCAGTCAGGGACATGAGTGGGAATGGAATCTGAGGAAATATCCTATGAAGGCTCGTACTCACTCCCCGATTTATCAGCAGCTCTGTCAGCTGCTTTTATTGCTTTTCTCAACCTTTTTGTACTTTCCCGAACATGGGGAGTGAGTTTTATCATCTTCCTTCCTTTGCCTCCCCGGGAGGCATCACCTCTCCCGGGTTGTTTTGACCCCTTCCCTCGTTGTTTAACCATTAACTGCAAACACAGCATATAACATTGTTAGTATCAGCAGAGACAGTGAGACATTAGTGCAGAAAGAATTGCAGAACAGTATTACACAGTTACAGCAGACAGCGGCTGAATATGGCCTGTGCGGACCGCCCAAAAAGGAGTGCGGCCGCACAGAGACCACCGCGGACCGCACAATCATGACCGCGGTTCGCATAGGGGTTGGGGTTCAGAATACCACCCTCTGAATCTGACCACCACGGACCGCACAATGTAGTACCGCGGCCGCGGACCGCACAAAATGTAGTGTGGCCGCACTGGGCAGAAGTCCTCTTTTCAGAATTTCATCACCGCGGTCCTCACAAAGTGGTACTGCGGACCACATTAGGGCACCGCGGACCGCACAAACACGACCGCGGTCCGCGGAGGGTGCCCAGATATGGCACTGAGTTAGGGTTCTTGGATATTGCTTTTTAGCCTAAATTTGTCCCTAGTTGATGTTTCCATATGTTTACCCAGTCTATTTTGTACTACCTAGGCCTAATTAAACTAACAATTAACTAATCTAACTAATCTAGTGAAGAAAACACGAGAGATGAAGGGATGAAACACTAAAAGAAATGAAAATTAACTGTAAAGAACAAAATTAAGAAGTTAAGATGAGGATTAATGTACCAGTTGTAGAGATGAAACGAAGCAAAGCAATGCAGATGAGTAGTTACGAGCAAGGAAGAATGATGAACAGTGTTTAGTCTCTTTTGAGTTTAAAATTTGCGAAAAGTGTAAACAGGGGTCCCTGAGGTCTATTTATAGAACAACCACTGGGACCCATTCTCACCTACCAGCGCGACCGCACAAAATGGACCGCCGTCCGCGCTGGGTTTGTTTAGAAAAAGTTTGAGAAGGCAACCTCTACGGTCCGCACAAAACAGACCGCGGCCGCAGAGGTCCACTGCGGTCCGCATCAAATGTAGTGCGGCCGTGGTGGCAAACTTCAGAGAAGCCTAATCTTACCCACACCAGTGCGGTCCACACAGAATGGACTGCAGCCGCACTGGAAACTTCAGAGACTTGTATATTTTTCCATCAAGCCTTACACTGCATCAACATAACCCTGCAACATCTCACAACCAGGTAGCTCCAAAAATCAATCCTATACTACAAAGAAAATCAAAGAAAACAAAAAGAAAAACACATGGGTTGAAGCGCCTGATTTAACATCGCGGCACGACGCGGATTACCCTTCAATCATTTGAAATGAACAACAGCCACCGCATGGCTGTCATCAAACTTCCCAAGATAATATTAAGCATTTGATTTAGGAATGGCAATGGGAAATGGTCCTTGTGGGTCACATTACTCAGCTTCCGGTAATCCATGTAATCCCTCCACCTGGTAATGCTCCGAGCGGGACTAAGTTCATTGTTGATATTTGTCACCACAGTTCTTCCACCCTTTTTCGGCACACATTACACTGGAGAAATCTATGAGCTATAGGAGGTTGTATACACCACGCCTACATCTGGCCACTTGATCACTTCTTTCTTCACCACTTCTTGCATTGTTTCATTGAGCCTCCTTTGATGTTCTAAAGGAGGCTTTGCATCATCCTCCAGAATACTCTTGTGCATGCAAAATGCGGGGCTGAGGTGTGAAGGTAGTGACTCCAACTCTAACACTGGTTGCTCCTAAATTGATGGTTTGGTTGGTGGAGTTTGCCGATTTTCAAGATCCAAAGATAATTTTCTTGGCTCATAGGAATAAGAGCCCATCCCATGTAGAGCATTGACACACTCCACTCTACTTGCATCATCATTAACATCAAGATTTAATAGCACGGACTCAAGGGGATCCTCCACGTTAATCATAGAACTTGTGTCATCCACGATCACAGCTGTGACAATGTCCACAAATGAACACACCTCAGTGCTATTGGGTTGCTTCAGGATTTGCAAACATGGAAGACTACCTTTTCTCACCTACCCTGAAAGTTAGTTCACCCGCTTCAACACCGTTGCAAGGAAAGGTCTCCCTAGAATAATTGGGACCTCACAGTCCACCTCACAATTCAAAATCACAAAGTCCGTCGGTAGGATAAATTTGTCCACCCGAACAAGCACATCATCAACTATACCTAAAGGTCGCTTCATTGATCTATCTGCCATCTGTAATCTCATGGAAGTTGGCCTTGGTGGCCCAATACCCAGAGTCTTGAAAACTGAGAAGGGCGTTAAATTGATGGTCGCCCCAAGATCACATAAAGCTTTGGCAAAGTCTGCACTACCAATAGTGCAGGGGATAGTGAAAGCACCGGGATCTTCTAATTTCAGGGCCATTGAATGTACTATGGCACTAACTTGGCGGGTCATCTTGATAGTTTCACAGTCCATTGATCTTTTCTTTGTAACCAAATCCTTCATGAATTTAGCATAACCAGACATTTGCTCCAAAGCCTCCACCAAAGGCACGTTGATGGATAAGCTCTTCATCATGTCGATGAACTTTTTGAATTGATTATCATTTTTCTACTTGGCTAGCCTCTGAGGATAGGGGGAGGTGGCCTAGGCAAAGGTGCCTTGGATTTTGGCACGACCGGCTCCGGCATGTCAATTACGTGCTCCCTACACGGGTTCACGGCCTCTTGAGTTTCCACATCGGTTTCATTAATGTCAATCCTCACTTCATTGTTCACATTGTCATCAACCACATCTTCAACTACCAAAGGGCCACATCTTCTTGCAACTCAACATCATCATCAACAACTTCCTTTTGTTTCGAGGCATTCACATCATCGCCTCTCCCACTTCGTGTTGTAACCGCCTTGACATGATTGTTCCCACCCTTTGGGCTCACTACCGTATCACTTGGTAGAGCACCCTTCGGGCGAGTATTCAATGATTGAGAGATTTGGCCAATTTGCACCTCCAAATTCCTAATTGAAGTATTGTGAGAAGCCAATTGCGCATCGGAATCCGAATTCTTTTTCATCATTTGTTCGAACATCATTTCAATTATACCCATTTCATTACCCGAAGAACTAGGACTTTGAGAAGGGAAGGGGTGGATTGTTCGGTTGTTGGTACATTGGGGGCCTTTGAAAGTCTTGCCCCTGGTTTCCTTGGTTCCCATTGTTCCATCCACCTTGATTGTTATTGTTGCCCCAGTTGTTGTTATTACTATTCCAATGCCCTTGATTACCTTGATTGTTGTTTCCCCAATTACCACCTTGGTTGTTATTGTTCCAATTACCACCACCTTGTTGTTGATTGCCCCAATTGCCCTGGGGTAGCCACTGTAGTTGGTTGGAAGAGTTGCCCCGTTGGCCTTGGAAATTGTATACATATTGTACCTCTTCATTTTGCTCATCATAGCCCTCATTTTGAAACCCATCACAATCATTATCAAATTGTTCGGAATTCCCTTTATTTTGTTGCCTTCTTTGCCTTCTCTTATTGGTAAGCATACTCACACCCTCCATGGCATTCACTTGGCGAGGATATTGGACTTGTTGCAATTGTGCCTTAGCCAATTGGTTCATAGTAGTTGTCAAGTCCTCTATAGCCTGTCCATGGTCACGTAGTTCCTTATGCAAATGAATAACCGTAGGGTCACCTTGAGGAACATTGGCCCTATTTTGCCATGCGGAGGATGTATCCGCCATCTCATCAAGAATCTCACAAGCTTGGTCATAGGTCAACTTCATGAAATTACCACCAGCTAATTGGTTGACTATGCATTGATTTGTAGTATTGATGCCCCGATAGAAGGTTTGTTGTATCATCGCCTCCATCATATCATTGCTTGGGCATTCTTTCACCCTTGTTCTAAACTGCTCCCAAATCTCATGCAAAGGTTCCGTGGGTTCCTATTTGAAAGCCAATATCTCATCTCGAAGTGCCACCATGTGCCCGGGTGAGAAAAATTTAGCAATAAACTTATCCGCCAACTTATTCCAAGTTGTGATGGAATGGTTGGGGAGTCTCTCTAGCCAATCCAATGCTTTCCCCCGAAGTGAGAATGGGAAAAGTCTCAACCTAAGAGCATCTTCGGACACATTTGTCTGCTTGCTACCCCAACATGTATCCACGATCCCTTTTAGATGTTTGTAGGCATTTTGATCCGCAGCGCCTGTGAAATACCCACGCTGCTCAAGTAAAGTCAACATCACATTGGTTATCTGAAAGTTGCCCGCCCGGATTCTGGGTGGGACAATAGCACTTGCATAGCCTTGGTTCGGTAGAACCCGTGCAACCGCTCTTGGAGGTGGCGGAGGAGGGTCTGGAATGTTGTCATTAGCATTGGCCTGGGGGCCACATCTTGGTCCGGGAGGTACAAGAGGCACCTCATCGTCTCCAATATCCTTAACCTCCTCCCCCGCAAGCATATTTCCAAGAGGAACATTATCATTTAAAGCTATTTTGGTACCTGTAGTTATCACACACACAAATTAGTAACAAAGAAGGAAAGAAGAACAACACACAAAACTAACTAAATAGATAGCCAAAACCGTTAGCTCCCCGGCAACGGCGCCAAAAAGTTGATCGCTGCCAACTCCGCACCACTAAAAAGTAGCGAGAGAGGGTCGCAATAGCTTTTACCCAATTTTAGGTCGGGATCGAATCCACAGAGAGCTAGGATTGGAGTTGAGTATCTATTTAGCTTAGGATTGCGCGTGTGTTCTTAATTGATCTTCTCATAATTATTGGGGTTTTCTTTATATTCTACTATTATCAACTACTAATTGTAAATGCAGCTAGATTAGCCTAAAAGTAAATTGCTACAAGTTGTATCTAATGGTTTAAAAAGCACTAGGGTAGTGACCTTCACCTAGGTGGCTAATTGACGGGTAATTGCATCTAAGGCACGATTGACATGATTGGTGAAATATGTTATAACCGTTCCTCAATACCACCCACTACCTCAATACCACCCACTATACACCTCTCGGTAGAAAGAGTGGTTTTGCCCAATTGACTCTCTCGAGACCAATTGGGTATGCATAATTGCCCAAGGAACTAGGGTTCAAGTCGGGTAATTACTCTCTCGAGGTTTAACCCTTTAATTGGGACTATCAAATCTCTTGAGTCCATCCCAATTTCTTGTTGAATCAATTTTGGAGACTTAGGCTCTCTTTCTCAAGAAGAGCCCAAGTCTACTAAGCACAAACTAGTATTTACAACCACTAATTCATATAAACCATAAAATTGACCCAAATAACAAACACCCATAATAAATCTAACCTTAAATTACAACACCCATCAATTACCCACACTAGGGTTGAGCCACAACCCTAGCTAATGGGTCTAGCTACTCATGCTTGAAGAGAAAATCAGAGAAATAGATGAAGAGAAAGACATAATATTAAATTACTGAAGTAAAGATAAAGATTCAATTGCTAAAACTATGTTAAAGTGCCCAAAATGGCTACAAAATAGCTTCTCACGAGCGCAACTAATGTCTGATAATAACTGGTTACCCTAAAAATGGAAAAATGTTCTATCTATACTAAGCTGGAAAAACTGGACAAAAATACCCCTGCAGGGTCAGTGTGGGCCGCACAAAATGAACTGCGGCCGCACTAGGCTTTTGACACTTCAAATGCACTTCTCTGAACTCAGGCTCCGCGGACCGCGCAGAACAGACCGCGGCTGCGGAGGCAACTAGCGCGGTCCGCACAGAGTTGACTACGGACCGCATAGGCTTGATGATAGGCTCTGGATATTTCTCTGAAGTTGGCGTCCGCGGACCGCGTAGAACGGTAGTGCGGCCGCGGAGTCTACAGTGCGGACTGCACAATCTCCACTGCGGCTGCACTGCTTTAACACTTGATTTGCTAGTTCTCTGTATCTCCCTAGTGCGGACCGCACAAAGTGGACTGCGGCCGCACTAGGCTAGTTTGTCCTGAGTTCTCTTTGTCTTTGATACTTGTGCAGGTTTCACTCCTTGTTAAGCCGATACTTGACATCTCGTCACTTTGTTGATCAAACTTGCAATCAAGCACACTTATGAGCCTTTTGGGTCTATTTTGTAGGAATTTATACTCATGCGTAAGCAAGAAGGAGCATGAAACACGTAAAAATCCCTAGTTATAAATGACCCACCAAGTTAGTGCTATAGTGCATTCAATGGCTCCGAAATTGGAGGATCCCGATGCTTTCACCATTCCTTGCACAATTGGAAGTGCAGACTTTGCTAAAGGTCTATGTGATTTGGGGGCGAGTATCAACTTGATGCCCTACTCAGTTTTCAAGACTTTGGGGATTGGACAGCCGAGGCCGACTTCCATGAGGTTGCAAATGGCAGATAGATCGATGAAGAGGCCTTTGGGTATAATAGATGATGTTCTCGTCCGGGTGGAAAAATTTATCTTGCCAGCCAATTTTGTGATCTTGGATTGTGAGGTAGATTACGAAGTTCTGATCATATTGGGGAGACCTTTCCTTGCTACGGGGAAGGCCTTAGTTGATGTGGAAGCAGGGGAACTCACTTTCCGGGTGGATAATGAAAAAGTGGTCTTTCATGTGTGCAAGTCAATGAAGCAGCCCAACTGTACCGAAGTGTGCTCATTT
Source organism: Nicotiana attenuata (assembly GCF_001879085.1). NCBI lineage: Eukaryota > Viridiplantae > Streptophyta > Magnoliopsida > Solanales > Solanaceae > Nicotiana > Nicotiana attenuata. The sequence goes on from NW_017671883.1 coordinate 159,747, forward strand.
GTGGATCTTATCACGGCTGTGATAATTGATGATACTAGTGCAATGATCAATATGGAGGACCCTCTGGAGGCCGTGTTGTTGAATCTTGATGTCAATGATGATGAGGGCCGGGTGGAGTGAGTAAATGCTTTACATGGAATTGGCTCTTATTCTTATGAGCCTAGGAAACTCTCTTTGGATCTTGAAAATAGAAAGACTCCCCCAACAAAGCCTTCAATTGAGGAGCCTCCGTTGTTGGAGTTGAAGCCATTGCCTCCACACCTCAGGTATGAATTCTTAGGCCCTAGTTCAACTTTGCCAGTTATTCTTTCCTCTTGTCTTACTAATATCCAGGTAGATGCCACATTGGCGGTGCTCAAAAAGCGGAAGAAGGCAATTGGATGGACTTTAGCTGATATTCGGGGAATAAGACCCGCATTCTGTATGCACAAGATTATTCTTGAAGATGATGCAAAACCCTCTTTGGAACATCAAAGGAGGTTGAACGAGGCAATGCAAGAAGTTGTGAAAAAGGAGGTGATCAAGTGGTTAGATGTCGGGGTTGTGAACCCCATCTCTGACAGCTCGTGGACTTCGCCGATGCAGTGTTTGCCGAAGAAGGGTGGTATGACCGTGGTGACCAATGCTAAAAATGAACTAATTCCAACCCGGATAGTCACTGGATGGAGGGTGTCCAAGACTACCGCAAGCTGAACAAAGTGACCCGCAAGGATCACTTCCAATTGCCTTTCCTTGACCAGATGCTTGATCGTCTTGCTGGGCGTGCCTTCTATTGTTTCTTGGATGGATATTCTGGGTACAACCAAATCTTGATTGCTCCGGAAGATCAGGAGAAGACCATATTTACTTGTCCATATGGCACCTTTGCCATTTCTCGGATGCCTTTTGGGTTGTGTAATGCACCGGCGACATTCCAACGGTGTATGATGGCCATTTTCACCGATATGGTGGAAGAAATTTTGGAGGTGTTCATGGACGACTTTAGTGTGGTGGGTGACTCATTTGATGAATGCTTGAAGAATCTTGATAGGGTGTTGGCCCGTGTGAGGAAACCAATCTTGTGCTCAATTGGGAAAAATGCCACTTCATGGTTGAGGAGGGCATAGTGATCGGTCCTAAAATTTCAAAGCATGGCATAGAGGTGGACAAAGCTAAAATAGAGGTGATTTCAAGGCTTCCTCCCCCCACTTCTGTCAAGGGGGTTAGAAGTTTTCTTGGGCATGCGGGGTTCTACCGGAGATTTATCAAGGACTTTTCGAAGGTAGTGAATCCTTTCTGCAAGCTGCTAGAAAAGGATGCCAATTTCGTGTTCGATGAGGGATGTATGCAAGCATTTGAACTTCTCAAGCATTAGTTGACCACCACCCCTATCATTACCGCACCCAACTGGAGCTTGTCGTTCGAGCTCATGTGCGAGGCGAGTGATGTTGCGATTGGGGCAGTTTTGGGTCAAAGAGTGAGCAAAATGTTTCATCCGGTGTACTACGCGAGCAAGACAAGGAATGATACTCAAAGGAACTACACGGTAACTGAGAAAGAGTTGTTGGCTATTGTGTTCGCAATGGAAAAATTTCGGCCATATCTCATGGGAGCCAAGGTCATAGTGCACACCGATCATGCAGCTCTTAGGTATTTGATGACAAAGAAAGACTCCAAAGCTAGGCTGATGCGATGGGTCTTGTTACTTCAAGAGTTTGATTTGGAAATTATGGACCGGAAAGGTAGTGAAACCAAGTGGCGGACCACTTGTCCCGCTTGGAGGAGGAAGGGAGGTCATGTGATGGCCTAGAGATCAATGATGCATTTCCCGATGAGCAGCTACTTTCTATGTCAATGAATGATATGCCATGGTTTGCAGATGTTGCTAATTACCTTGTGACTGGTATAATCCCGTGTGAGATCTCTTCTAACCCATGGAAGAAGCTCAAACGGGATAGTTTGGATTTTTATTGGGATGAGCCGTACTTATTAAAGATTTGCACCGACGGAGTGATCCGGAGGTGTGTCCCTGAGGAGGAGCAGTTGAGTATCTTAGAGGCTTGTCATTCCTCTCCCTATGGTGGCCATCATGGCGGGGCGAGGATAGCTTCGAAGGTCCTTAGTTGTGGGTTTTACTGGCCAACTTTGTATAAAGATGCAAGTGATCTTGTGAAGAGGTGTGACGAATGTCAAAGATCGGGTGGTATTTCGAAGAAAGATGAGATGCCTCTCAACAACATTCTAGAAGTGGATATTTTTTATGTGTGGGGTATTGATTTCATGGGCCCATTTGTCAGCTCATGTGGGAACACCTACATTCTAGTGGCAGTTGACTATGTTTCAAAGTGGGTCGGGCCGTGACTTTGCCCAACAATGAATCTCGGAGTATGGTTGTGTTTCTCAAAAAGAGCATTTTTACAAGGTTTGGCACTCCTCGTGCAATCATAAGTGATGGGGGGTCGCACTTTTGCAATAATGCTTTTGACACCTTGCTTGCAAAGTATGGTGTCAACCGCAAAGTTTCTACTCCTTATCATCCTCAGGCGAGTGGCCAATTTCAAGTCTCAAACAGGGAAATCAAGAGTATTCTGTCTAAAACGGTCAATGCAAATAGGACGGATTGGTCTAAGAAATTGGATGATGCTCTATGGGCGTATAGGACTGCTTACAAGACTCCGATTGGTATGTCTCTGTACCGGTTGGTGTTTGGGAAAGCTTGCCATCTACCGGTTGAGTTAGAGCACAAGGCCATGTGGGCTTTGAGGAAACTAAATCTTGAATGGGATGTGACAGCAAATCTTCGTGTGGAGCAGCTTAATGAACTTGATTAATTGCGATTCCATGCCTACTCCGGTTCATCCTTGTACAAGGACAAGATGAAGTACCGTCATGATAAATATGCCCGTGGCAAGGAGTTCAAAGTGGGTGATTTGGTTCTCTTGTTCAACTCTCGGTTACGTCTGTCTCCGGGAAAGCTTAAGTCAAAATAGAGTGGACCTTTTGAAGTGGTGTTTGTGACTCCGTTTGGTGCACTTGATTTGAAGAACAAAAATGGGAAGGTTTTCAGAGTTAATGGGCACAGGGTCAAGCACTACCTGGGAAAAATTGATGACAGCCACGTGGTGGCACTTCTTCATCTAAAATGATTTGATGGTAACTTGCGTCGTGCCGCGACGTTAAATCAGGCGCTTCTTGGGAGGAAACCCATGTGTCTTTCTTTTCATTTTTCTTTGATTTTTTTGTAGTATGCGATTTATTTTTGGACTGACTGGTTGTGAGATGTTGTACGATTGGGTTGATGCAGTGCAGGACCAAGTGGAAAAATTTATCACTCTCTGAAGTTTGCAATGCGGACCGCACTACATTTTGTGCGGCCGCAAAGGACTCAATGCAGGGGCACAAAATTAGTGCGGACCACACTGATGGTTGATGTTGAAAATTAGATCTCTGAAGTTTGCCACCACGGCCGCATTACATTTTGTGCGGTGCGCGGTGGACCATTGCGGCCGCGGAGCATTTTGTGCGGTCTGCAGTTGTTGCCTTCTCAAACTTTCATGTTATTGAGTAATGCGGACCACAATGCCATTTTGTGCGGTTCGCGGTGGGTAAGTGAGCTGGGGCCCAGGACCTTTTTCTATAAATAGGACCTGAGGCCCTCCATTTGAACTTTTTGATCTTTTGACTATCAAAAACCTAAAATCACTGTTCATCGCTGTTCTCTCCCTAAAATTACACGAACTCAACTGATTTGGGTCGATTAATCATCAGTGCATCTCATTTCTGGTAACTTTAATTCCTTTGTAGTTGTTTAATTTTGCTAGTTTCTTTTGATTTTTATTTTTTGTCTTAGTTTTTCTTCTTTTCTTCCCATTTTTCTTTTAATTTAGTAGCTTAGGTTAGTTAATCCTGCTTTAATTAGGCATAATTGGATAGAACACTGAAGCAACACCTAGGGAATCATTATTAGGTAAAAATTTGGACTAAAAATTGACAAAACATTGAACCCTAGGTTGGTGCTGCTGCTGGGCACTCAGTGCGGTCCGCGGTGGATTTTGTGCGGTCCGCGGTGCCTTTGTGCGGTCCGCAATACTATTCTGTGTGGACCGCGGTGGAATAAACTTTTGAAGCTGAAACATGAGGGTGCGGCTGCAAAGGATTTTGTGCGGTCCGCGGTGCCTCAATGCGGACCGCAATGCATTTTGTGCGGTCCGCGGTGCACAGATTCAGAGAGTGGGTAGTCTGAACCCCACCTCTGTGCGGACCGCAATGGATTTTGTGCGGTCCGCAGTAGTCTCATTGCGGCCGCAGTGCATTTTCTGCGGTCCACATTCTGCAACTTTTTACTATCTGCAACTTATTTCCTGCAACTCTGAATTTCATTCATTATATTGATACTAACAAAGCAAACTGAATGTTGTTTGCAGACAATGGTGAGATCAAGAGGCAATGGTAATAAACAACCAGGACAAGGAGAGTCCTCCCGGGGGAGGGGACGTGGAAAGATAAAGTTGATCCCCCAAGTTCGGGAAGCAATAAAAGCAACAAGGAAGGCGCTCCGCGCCGCTGATAGAGCTGCTTCCGACTCATCGGGAAGTGAGTATGAGCCTTCCCGGGAAGCGTATGACTCTGACTCCGTCCCGGAGTATATAGATGACTTCCCGGATAGATTTAGACTGACAGATGAACCCACTCCTCAAGGCTCTCCCACTGCCCGAGCACCAGTACGTGTATCTTCTGAGTCGTCTGAGGGCTCAGCCGCTGGCATTGGAAATGAATATTCCACATCTCCTATAGCTTCACTATCTGGAGAGAGCCCCGTAGCAGAAGTAGGGGATGAAGTAGAAGCGGGTGAGCCTCAGGTGGGAGGAGTAGAGAGAACTAGAAATTAGGAGGCAGGGCAGGACCAGTTTGTGAGTGAGGTTGCCTACCACAAGTTCAGGGAATGGTGGCCTGAGAGGAAATTGATTCGTGAACGAAGTTTCGTCGATAGAGACCTCTTGCCTCACAACCCCAATGTGAGAAGACAGTTCAGAGAGGGAGTGGGCTGGGAGTACTTCATAAGCAACTGTGAGGATGCAAACGAGCACCTGGTCAAGGAGTTCTACACCAATGTTGCCCACATCAAAAAGGGCACCAAAGTGACCAAGGTGCGGAATTTAAAAGTACTATTTGATGGAAAAGCAATAAATGACTACTTGGGCTTCAATGAGGAGGACGAATCATTGTATTTGGAGAAGATGGCATTGGGTGAGAAAGCTCGTCCTTGGTTGGCACAGTACATGGCAATCCCAGGTACCACCCCCGATTGGTTGACTGCGGGAGTGAAGATCTTGAGGAGAACTTTGAATTTCGAGGCTAAGGGGTGGGAGACATTCTTGTGTAGCAGACTAGACCCCACTACCCACGACAACTCACTCCCTCTTCACCGGGCTATATTGGTAGCATCGATCATGGCGGGGTACCCGATTAACGTCGGGATTGTGATGTCCCGGTTATTACACGGGTAGTGGACGAAGGTGACAGAAACTATTCCTTCGCCAACTTCTTGACCATGTACCTGAAGGACATAGAGGTGGAGAAGCGGAAATTTGATGTGAAAGTGAAAGCAAAGGCACCGTTCTCCTGGTACAGCCTGCAGGATGATGACAACCCTAAGGGCAAGCACTACAAGGGCAAAGCCACTACTTCAACTGGCCAGTCTGAAGAGCCAGTAGTAGTAGTGGCTCCTACTCAGCCTCCTTCCACCTCAGCAATCATGGCCCCAGGTCCATCCACTTCTATAGTTCCAGAGATACCCTCCCCCACTGCATACCCATTGACTGCCCACCGTATGAGCTAGGCCCTCGCTAGCATTAACAACTGGATGCAGACAACTACTTCTAAGTTGTCTGTACTATCTACTACTGTGGCAACCCAGTCAGCACCTCCTCCTCCACAGGTCCCACAGTCCATTAAGGACACTCTCAAGGAACTTCTGGACAACCAGAAGACGATCCTACATAACAAGAAATTGATCAAAGAGGCTATTGATTCACATAAAAAGGCACTAAAGGAGCTTGCTAGGGAGGAGAAGAAAATAAGCAAGACTCGAGCTTCAAAAGGGGTCGGTGAAGGAGCTCAGGGTAGAGGTTGATAGGCTGAAGGCGGATCACCTGCCTTTAGATTTGCTATTGCATGACCCAGCACCAGCAGCCCAGCCCCAGCCAGAACAGGAGTCAGAGAGGCCTCCCAAGAGGAGAAGGGTGATTCCCCGTTCCGACGATGCAGCCATACAGTTGGAGGACCCGCAGGGAGATTCCTCTGGCTAGACCTAGGACTCAGTCCAGGTCGATGCCCAAGTCCCAGCAGAGACACGGATCACAGGGAGGCAGTCACAGGTTCCCGAGCAGACAGAGGACCCAGGGACTCAGACTCAGGCTCCTATGCAGACGTAGGACCCATAGGGAGTTTCTTTTTCCTCTCCTCTTTATTTTGTGCTTATTTTGGTTAGTTGGCATTGAGGACAATGCCAGCTTTCATTTGAGGGGGTAGCCCTATTTGGATATTTGGATGACTGTACATATGACAGTATTTTATGCTTTCTTTCCTTTTTTATCTTTGGTATGTATATAATTTTATCATTTTCATTGCACTTATCGTAGTTTTTACTTTGGGTCTGTATATAAAGTTACGTTCTTATGTATATATTCATTCTCCCTATTGTATATTCGTCTAAATCCCCTCTTGTACATATTCATTTCACTTTCCGCATTTTTCCTTTCGTAGCTTCTTATTTTATGATCGTAGCTTCTTGTTTTGAGCTTTTGCAATAAGCCTTTGGTTTTCTTAATGCCACGGTTCTTTCTAAAGGTGGAATTTGTGTGAACCGGTTGGCTCTTCCCGATGATGGATGGCATGACAATCTTCTTAAGGGTTTGAGTCTGTTTTTCTTTTTGCTTTTTAGTAGTTAGTTGGTAAGGGTGCCTCAAGCAAAGCTTCACTTAGGCCTAACACATTTTTCTTTGATACCATGGTCAAAAAACAAATCGTTGTGTGTAGGATGGTGAAAGTTGTGACCTTGAGAATCTTGTGTTGGTCGATAATCATCAAGTGATTTTTCGAGACCATTGTGTTGCTCAAATCTTATCTAAGGTTGTTGTGGGCCCCCGACTCCATGTCTTTAGCAATCCCAAAGCTTGTGTGGTGAGAATTTGAATTGCAAGTCCAAGTCCCGAGCCATTGGTCTAGAACTTGCCCTGAATGTTTGTCTAGGCAAAATCCTAAGTGTAATTTGAATTGAGACGTGATTATAGTCTCTCCTTGATCCGAATTATATCTTGAACACTTCCATAGCCTACCAATAACAAAATCCCTAGTCAGCCCTTTTGAGCCTTAGACCTTTTTCTTTCAAGAACCACGCTACAAGCCTTTACCCGTTCTAAAGATACCCTCTCTTGGATCCCGATCATTCCTTAGCACATGGCAGATGTATAAGTTTGGGGGGGGGGAGACAAGGATTGCAACAAAGTGGTAATAGGTAAAAATAAAGATAAGGAAAGGCAATGAAAAAGAAAGAAAATCAAAAAGACAAAAATAATGTTCAATGTAGAAAAGAATGAAGGGATTCAATAAAAGCAAAGAATGAAAGGTGTGGAAAGTTTAGAAAGGAGAAAAGATTTGAAATGAACAAGAAAGAGTGTCAGTGTGTCTCTCTAACCCCTTAGAAAGAAGTAAAATGACTTAAGAAGTCAAGTGAATGTGTGCCAAATGAAGCAAAAGAAGTGCTAAAGGGAAGACGGAACCTACTTAGACCAAACATTTCCTACCCTACACCAAAAGCCTTCACTATATCTCCACAAAAGCCCTATATGATCTTGAGTTGTGAAGCTTACATTAGTGGTGACTTACATAAGGGGCAAGCATATGGTACCTAGTGCCGGACTTGTGACTTTTCCTTGAGAGAGATGAGTGTGTTTCCATTAACCTCTTTCTTAGTGCTACTATCCTAAAGGAGAGGTTTGCTTAGGGAGAGTTGAGGATGTGTGAGTTTGGGTTCCACAATGACCAAAGTAATAGAAAGAGTTTCTTTGATGTGTTGAGTCAACTCTTGATGCTCTTGTGTCGCACTTGATCCATGGTGTTTAAAAGAGTGAATGTTGTTAATGATTCATTTGAATTGAGGGCAATTGTTAGTCCCAATTGATGCTAGTTGAGGTCCCTTTAGGTCAGCCGAATTTTCTTGGATTTACTCTTAAGGGGTGGGTCTTATTTTGTTTGCTTGAGGACAAGCAAAAGCTTAAGTTTGGGGGTTGATAACTAGGGATTATGATGCATTTTACACTCCATCCTACTTGAGTTTTGATTAGAAATGTGTACAAAATAGTCCCAAAGGCTTACGTGTTGTACTTGATTGCAGGGTTTGATCAACACGGTGACAATTTGTCAAAACTAGCTCAAAAAGGAGTGAAACATGCACAAGTACCAAGAACAAGTCCAAGCTCAGTATAACAGGACCAATGCGGCCGCACTCTATTCTGTGCGGTCCGCAAAGAAGAGGTTCAGAGAGTGTTCATTTTAGGAAGCCAAGTAATGCGGCCGCACTCCATTCTTTCCGGTCCGCACTGACTTCATTGCGGCCGCACTCATTTTTGTGCGGTCCGCAAAGCTCAAGTTCAGAGAGTTGCCAAGTTGGAGGAAATTTACCAATGCGGTCCGCAGCCTATTTTGTGCGGACCCCAACAGAAGCCACCGCGGCCGCGGTGCATTTTGTGCTGCCTGCGGTGGCCAAGTTTAGAGAGTAGGAATTTCAGCCAAGAGCCTTAGTGCGGCCGCACTCAATTTTGTGCGGTCCGCACTAGACCTGCAGGGGTATTTTTGTCCAGAATTTTCGGCCTAGTATAAATAGTTTCTTTTCCCATTTTTAGGTCATCAGTTAGATTTTGAAGTTGAGTTGCGCTTGTGAATAGTGTTCTTTTACCGTTTTGAGTAATTTTACAATAGTTTTATTATTGAATCTTCAAGTTTCAGTTAGTAATTAATTATTATGGGTTTTTCTTCATCTCTTTCTTTGTTTTCCTCTATTATCATGAGTAGCTAGACCCATCAGCTAGGGTTGTGGCTCAACCCTAGTGTGGGTAATTGATGGGTCTTGTGTTTTAAGGCTTGAATGTCTATGGGTGTTTGGTATTTGGATTAGTTTATGGTTTTAATGTTGAATTATTGGTTGCAAACACTACTTTATCCCTAGTTGACTTGGGCTCTTCTTGAGAAAGAGAGCCTAAGTCTATAAAAATTAGTCCAACAAGGAATTGGGGCGTACTCAAGAGATTGATAGCCCCAATTAAAGGGTTAAACCGAGAGATTGTAATACCCGACTTGAACCTCAATTGCTTGCACAAATGATCATACCCAATTGATCTTTAGAAAGTCAATTAGGGCAAAATCACTCGAACTACCGAGAGGTATAGAGTGAGTAGAATCGTGCAATGGTTATATCGTAATCCCCAAATATGACAACCTAGCCTTAGACACGAGAACCCGTCAAGTATCCACCTAGGAGAAAGTCACTCCCCTAGTGCCTTTTAACTAATTAGACAATCTTCAATAGTCTACTCTTAGCTTAACTTAGCATCTTAGTAGTATAAATTTAGAAGTAATATCAAAACCAAAAATGTTTAGAAGTGCAATTAGGAACAATTATGCAACTCCAATTTAGATAGAAACTCAATTCTAATCTCTAGCTCCCTGTGGAAATCGATCCCGACCTTCTCGGGTAAAAGCTGCTTCAAAAACTCTTGCTACTCTATAGTAGTACAGGGTTGGCCTCGATAAATAATATTTGGCATGCCCTCCCACTCCAGGGCAACCTCTACCTGCTCGACCTCCACCTTGAGCTGGCTGAGCAGGTGGAGTGGTGGCTTGTGCTGTAACCATAAGTTTAGGACCCGGTGGGTCACGCGGTGCCTGAGTAGTCTGTGGAGGTGCACCCCTCCTACGTCTGGGAAATCCCTCACCATATGGAGAATGTCACCACATCAAAATGAGCTCTCGAAGGATGTGGCTGTTGTGGCTGGCTTAAGCCAGAACGGCTGGCTTGACCGCTGAAAGCACCCAGTATAGGAGGTGCACTAGACAATGGCAGTGCATAATAGGGAGCTTTTGGCCTAGGAGTGGTCGGAATACTACTGGCGGCTGAAAGTGCTAAATGAACAGGGTGACTCACATAGACCCTACCCGAATGAGCTGTAGCTGGGGCACAACTAGAAATCCCCACAACCTGCTGGTATGCGATGTCCATCTCCAACTTTCGGGCCATGCTAAATTAGATGTTGGGGTTAAGCCCCTCGATAAATCGACGGACCCGCTCTCGAACATTAGCAACTAAGGCTAGTGCATGCCTAGCAAAATCACTGAACCGGACCGTATACCCCAACACGGTCATAGAACACCGGCGCAACTACTCAAACTCTGCGCCATGCATCTCTGAGAACTGAGTCCAAGTGAATGAAGCTGTCTCGGCTGGACTACACAACTTATATGCACGCCACCACTGATAAGCCGGTCCCTAAGTTGGAACGTTGTGAAAAAAACCCCCACTAGACTCCGCAACACCCATACTACGGAGGATACAGTGGCACTTCTCAAGAAAACCCTGAGCATCCTCTAACGCCAAGCCATTAAAAGTAGGAGGGTGGTACTTCTTGTAACTCTCGAGCCTGAGCTGCTCCTCCTCAGAAACTGCTGCCCTAGCCTCGAGCCGAACTGGGCTACTGGCTGCACTGGTATGACCTCTTCAACCTGGTCGACCTGAACTCGTTGATCTAGGGTGCGGGCACCAGGATTCTGTTCGCCTCCCCCGGCGTGAGATGTGCCAAGAGCAAGTAGGATCAACCCTGCTTGAGCTAAAGTGTCGAACATGCTCAGAAACTAGGCGAGGGTCTCCTAAAATGAGCTGCTGTAGTAATAGGAGTCTCAGGTGCCTACGCTCCAACTAGAGCTTCGGCGGCTCCTCTATAGCACCTCGTGCGGGTGCTCTGGCTGCACCACGTGGACTTCCTCGGCCTCTACCCTGGCCCCATCTTCTCGCGGCCCTCACCATTTGTGAGAAAATAAAAAGATAGAAGTTTAGAATCCTGAAGTCAACAATTTCGCACGACAAGGAATCAACAAATCAAAATTTTTCCGACCAGTTCCATAGCCTCTCGAAGATTAGTACAGACGTCTCCGTAACGATCCGCGAGACTCTACTAAACGTGCTTGTGACTCATAACACCTATGAACCTAGATCTCTGATACAAACTTGTCACGACCCCAATTTCCCTCCTTAGGATGCCGTGATGGAACCTAGTCTCTAAGACTAGGTAAGACTAACAATATGTAGAAATAAAGGAAATAAAGGAAATAACGACTCAAATCTCAACATCGACAGATATATATATATATATATATATATATATATATATATATATATATATATATATATATATATATATATATATATATATATATATATATATATATAACTCGGCATATACAAGTAAATCTGCAACTCGGAGTAAGAACAAATCCATAAACCCTGTAGTTATTAGCCACATGCTCTAAAGGAAATATTAAGTATCTCTATACATTAGAGTCTAAAGAGAATAAGGAAAACAACATAATAAGGACAAAGGGGGACACCGAGGTCTGCGGTCACTGGCAGATATACCTTGAAGTCTCCAAGTAGCAACACAACGCTCTACTATCAAGGTTAATAAGATGTCCCTGGGTCTGCACAAAAATATGTGCAAAAACGTAGTATGAGTACACCACAGCGGTACCTAGTAAGTGCAAAGCCTAACCTCGGTAAAGTAGTGACGAGGTCAGGTCAGGGCCCTACTGGAGTATAAGTAATAAGGCAGGAAGTGAAATGATAAAAATAAATAATAGATTAATGATCAATAAGAATGTACGGAAAAATAATAGCACAAAAAAACAAGAAGACAAATACAACACGTAAGGGAACGAACATCTTACAAGTTAAGGAACAACAACAACAACAATATACATCAAATTGAGGAAACAAAGTAACCGCATGATGATAGGCTATAATAACGTATTTTAGTCGCTTATTACACTCTAATTTACTGCACTTTAATCGATTTTGAGCTTTAATCGCTAGTGTTTTGCACTAATTCTGTGTTTTATGCCTTGTAGGAGTGATTCCGATCTATTAGATGTTATTGAATGAATTCAAGTTATTATGGAGCTTTGAAGTCTGAGTAAAATCCCAAGGATTAAGTTGGGATCGTGTTCGGGTAACAACGGATGATAGGGAAAGAAACGAATAATCGAGCAGGCATACTGCGCACTATCTAGTAAAATACACACACCTTTTCGCTTAGAACTATGTTTGGGCTCCACAATACATTTATGGAAAGCTAATTCAAAGGGCTACAACTTTCATGTTTTACGTTTTTCAACTTCTTAACAGAACAGGGTGAAAAGTGCGCGGCAAGTTCGCGGTCGCGCACTGACCGTGCATATGGGGCAGAAAGTCTGAAAAGTGCGCGGCCAAGTGCGGGGGCACACTTCCAGGTGCGCGGCCGCGCACGTCCTGCCCGGGAAAAGTGTCCTTTTTTGCATAAGAGAAGGTATAATTGTTTGGGCCCGACCCTACTTGGTATATATACATGGAAAAACGGTATTTTGAGAACTTTTGACACACTTTAGACCTAGAGAGAGAACAGAGCCGCCGTGGAGACCTGGGATTCGACCTAAGGGGGCAAGAACACACTAGGCGCAAGGCGGAGAATTCTTCTACGAGTTTTTCACTTCCTTCTTCCTATTTCCATTATTGGTTATGAATTCTAGTATTGTAGTTATGCATACCATTATGAATAGCTAATTTGTTATCTAGGGTTTTGATGGAACCTATTGAAGGATGATTTCCTGTTTTGTTAATATAGATTTGTTATAGCTTTTTCTCTATTTATTCAACTACGTTTATATTGTGGTTGGTTGAAGAGCTCTCAATCAACTGTGCCTATTTAGTGTGTATTACTCGGGAGAGAGTGCATATTTAGGTAGTTGTTGAACAACATCACTTCTAACGTATATGAGGGATCAATATGGAGGGTTTAAAGGTTTGAATAGGGATAACGAAACCTTGGTGCGATCCGAGTGAGCTGTACTTAATGACAGCTAGCGTAATTCGGGAGAGTATTTATAGTAAATTGTTGTAGTTACTCGGGAGAGAATTACAACACTCAGAGCACTCATGATCGGTAGAGAAAACTTAGGCAAATTTATAGCAAACGTAGCAGAAAGGATTCCGACAGTAGGGGATATCATAACTCTAGACCTCCTTAATCTTGTCTCCAATCCTTATCCTTGTTAACTGATAGTTTTACTGCTTTCTAGTATTTGTTAGTTATTTAGATAAAAATAAATATTATAATCTTTATAATTAGGAAATTGTTTGGACTTGTGTTTCCTAGCCATATTGAACAACTGTAGCTAAGCCTTAGTTCTCTGTGGGATTCGACCGGACTTGTAAATCTGATTATTATTGCAATGACCGCTTAGTCCTTTTTATAAGCTATAGTTGGGCGTGATCAAATTTTGGCGTCGTTGCGGGGGAACTAACGATGCAGCTGTAGGTGTACATATTGCCAGGTTTCATGTTTGAACTTATATTTTGTTTCTTTTTTTATTTTATTTTATTTTGCTTGTTGATTTGAGAGATATGACATCTTGGAATTATGGGAGTTTAGGTGTTGGTAATTCTACTATTGGTCTACATATATATTTTGGAGGAAACCACCTAGGGAAAAATTGTCAAAATATTCCCGAGAGCAAGTTATGTGCACCAACTCAATCTTATGTGTGTAAAGTGTGTGATATGTGTGGTGGTCAAGATGGTCACTTTCATGGTTGTGCTTATATTTCTTATCTTCCCCCAACCCCTTACTTTGATGGATCTTCTTTTTCTTGTGAAGATAATAGGAACAAAGAACCTAGGGATGATAACCTGAAAGAGATAAAGGATATGCTAAAGTGCCTTGTGGAACAATATGATGAGAACAACTGCGGGTACAAAGGCAAGATGCAACTATTCGCAACTTGGAGGCTCAAGTGAGTCAACTAGTTGAAAATTGAGGTGCCAATGGAGGGGTCCAAAGTAGTACGCCAACACTCTAACCAGCTAGAATTTGAGGATGCTGATGTTGAAAAAGTAATACTAGAGTCAACCAAGGACACTGAGTATACAAATTTAGTTTACTCTAGTGTGATTGGTTTTGAGGATGTAGAAAATCTTGAAGTTCAGGTATTTGAGCACGTTGGACCTCATTCCAAATATTTCTCTACATTATATTCGGATGGTGAAATGGGAATGGATCTTTACGAGTATAAAAAGGAGTCCAGGGAAGAGGTAGATAAGCCTTATATTTTTAAATTTTCAAGGTCGTCTAGACAAGGTGACACCCGGTGGAGAGCCAAAAAGTGCATGAGAATTTATTTAATTTTTGGCTCGCAGGAATTTAAGCCGCCCCAGGAGAATAATCGTAAAATTAAAGCAAAACTTGGGGTTCAATTCATATGCTCAAGGTTGAGTCAAAAAGTGATTCGTGTCGTGCCGCGACGTTAAATCAAGCGCTTGTCGGGAGGCAACCCACCTTTACTACTTTCTTCCATTTTAAATTTTTATCATTATTTTATTGTATTATTTTTGCAGTCTTTTTATTTTTATTTTCTAGAGCATGGGAAGCAAAAGCCATTGGAAGAAAGCAAAATCGAGTGAGATGGTTAGAACTAAGTGTGGGTTGCCCGCACAAAGAACCAAGTCTAGGAGAAGTCTGAGTACCCCATGAGTTGCTAATGCTTCGGCCTTTGGCCTACCAGGGAGTTTCTTTTATCCTCGTGTATTTATTAGTGTGCATTGGGAATAATACACAATTTTATGTGTGGGGTCAAGAGATTGTTTGGGTGATTTTCTATGCTATTTTATGCGTGTTGGAACAAATCAAAAATCAAAAATTAAATAAATAAATAAAATTAGGTAGAAATAATCCCTCTCGATTTTTCTTATGACCACGGTTCTTTTCCAAGGGATGACTCTTTGAACCGGGTGTAGCTAGTTTTTTTTTAGGAATATGAGCCATTGTGCTGGGTTTTGAATTGAAGCAAGGTCTCTTGACTTCGTTATGCCTTGAGAATAGGGAGTGCTTTAGTGTGACGCTTAGGCTCAGTGTTTGACTCTTGTATAAGTGCCTTAAATTGTATGTTCTTAACTTTGCTCAACTGCTTTGACTAGAGTGTCTTGTTGATCCAATCTTGAGTGAGTCATGTGCCATGTGCGTGTGAAGTTTGTTATATTCTGTGCATTGCATTTGATGTCTAGAACTTCCCACGTGTGTTTGCAAAGCAAAATTATAGTTTTGTTCAGTCTTGGAAGTGATATAGGTGTTTCATTGTTGAGCCATATATATATATATATATATATATATTACCTGCACAATTGTTATGTATCGTAGTTAACCCCTTTCAGCATGTAATCCTGTTTGTTTGGCAACCACATTACAAGCCTTACCCAACTGTTTGAATTAACCATCTATTTGAACCTTTTCACCTCTCATGAGTACTTGAATTGTTATGAACTTTGTAGAAATTAAAGTGTGGGGTGGTTGGTTTGGCTTTTGAGTGGAACTAGTTAAATAAGGAGAAAGGTGCACTGTTTTGAAAAAGTAAGAGCCACTTGAATTGAAAAAAAAGAAAGTAAAAAATAGTTGGGTTGTTGTGAAAAATATTCCTTGAATAAGTGGTGGCCCATGATGAAATTGTGCTTAAAGAAGTATGGAGTTAATGTATATTTATGTGAAGGTGGAGTTATGGTTTGACATAAGTGTGGGATTTTAAATGTTAAAGTGTATGTATTGAAGTGCTTAGGGAGGTGTAGTCACTCTTATATCTAAATGTATCCTACCCGACCTGCAGCCTACATTACAACCAATTAAAGTCCTACTTGATCCTAGACTGAATGAGCTCGGTTTGTAGAGTAGTAAACTACGGGCAAGCCTATGGTGCATATTTTGTCGCATATGAATGTTATTTCTAAGAGTGAGTGAATTATTTCTATCTTGAGTTACTAAGCGTTCTTAAATTTTATTGTGTGAAACTACTCTTTTTTGTTGTGTGAGAACACTTGATTCATGAAGGAAAGGTAATGTCAGTGACCTCTATGTTAGAGTAAGTGGGTGAGTTGTGAATAATGCGTGGTACTTGTGAGTCACATCTTGAGGTGATGCTGTTACGCCTTTGTGCTTAGTCTATTTTAAATACTCTTGGTGTGATGAGTTAGGAGAATTGTTTAAATAGGTTGTGTGTATATAAAGTGTAGTTTGATTGCTCGAGGACGAGCAATGGTTTATGTGTGGAGTGTTGATGATTGGCTATAATTACATATTTTAGTCGGTTATTACACTCTAATTTACTACACTTTAATTGAGTTTGAGTTTTAATCGCTAGTGTTTTGCACTAATTCTGTATTTTATGCCTTGTAGGAGTGATTCCAATCTATGTAGATGTTATGAGATGAATTCAAGTTATTATGGATCTTTGAAGTCTGAGTAAAAGCCCAAGGACTAAGTTGAGATCGTGTTCGGGAACAACAGATGATAGGAAAAAGAAACGAAGAATCGAGCAGGCATATTGCGCACTATCTAGAAAAATAAACTTTATCTAGAAAGTAGTAAATCATAACTCTAAACATTATTTAGATAAAAATAAACATTATCTAGAAAGCAGTAAATCATAACTCTAAACATTATTTAGATAAAATAAGCAAGGCTTAACTAATGTTTATTTTTATCTAAATAACTAACAAATACTAGAAAGCACTAAAACTATCAATTAACAAGGATAAGGATTGGAGACAAGATTAAGGAGGTCTAGAGTTATGATTTCCCCTACTGTCGGAATCCTTTCCGTTACGTTTTCTATAAATTTGCCTAAGTTTTCTCTACCGATCATGAGCGTTCTGAGTGTTGTAATTCTCTCCCGAGTAACTACCACAATTTACTAGACCTATTCTCCCGAATTACGCTAGCTGGCATTAAGTACGGCTCACACGGATCGCACCAAGGTTTCGGTATCCCTAGTCCCACCTTTAAACCCTCCGTATTGATCGCTCATATACGCTAGGAGTGATGTTGTTCCACAACTACCTATTTATGCACTCTCTCCCGAGTAATACATACTAAATAGGCACAGTCGATTGAGAGATTTTCAACCAACCACAATATAAACGTAGTTGAATAAATAGAGAAAAAACTACAGCAAATCTATATTAGCGTAACAGGAAATCATCCTCCAATAGGTTCCATCAAACCCTAGATAACAAATTAGC
Source organism: Nicotiana attenuata (assembly GCF_001879085.1). NCBI lineage: Eukaryota > Viridiplantae > Streptophyta > Magnoliopsida > Solanales > Solanaceae > Nicotiana > Nicotiana attenuata. The sequence continues at coordinate 177,091 of NW_017671883.1, forward strand.
TATTCGTAATAGTATGCATAACTACAATACTAGAATTCATAACCAATAATGGAAATAGGAAGAATAAAGTGGAAAACTCGTAGAAGAATTCTCCGCCTTGCTCCTAGTGTGTTCTTGCCTCCTTAGGTCGAATCCCCGGTCTCCACGGGCTCCGTGCTATCCCTATGTATATACAAACAAGTCTTACAACACAATGCGAACTTAGTCGAGCCTCAAATCACATCAAACAACGCTAAAACCAGGAATTGCACCCCAATTCAAGCTTAATGAACTTTTGAACTTCTAACTTCTACATTTGATGCAGAAACCTATCAAATCACATCCGATTGCCTCAAATTTTGCACAGAAGTCACATTTGACATTACGGACCTGCTCCGACTTCCAAAATCAGAATCCGACCCCGATATCAAAAAGTCCACTCCCGGTCAAACACCGCAAAAATTCCACCAATTTCTAACTTTCGTCAATTAATGCTGAAATTACATATGGACCTCCAAATCAACCTCCGGACATGCTCCTAAGACCAAAATCTCCATACGGAGCTGTTGGAACCGACAAAACTTCTTTCTGAAGTCGTCTTCATACAAGTCAAACTACGGTCAACTCTTACAACTTAAACTTCAAATTTAGGGACTATGTGTCCCATTCCACTCCGGAACTCACCCGAACCCGACACCAAGCACCCCGGCAAGATAAATAACCGTAAAATGAAACAGAGGGAGTAATAAATTAGGGGATCGGGGCTCATACTTTTGAAATGACCAGCCGGATCGTTACACGGGTTGCGTGCCGCAACGCGAAATTATGTGTCGTAACTATTTTTAGCTGTGGTGTTCTATTCTTTATGTTGTGATATGAGGTTATGGGATGACGTTATTCCGGGGCTCTCTGTTAGTTAACATTCTGGCGTCGCTGCTATGAGTTATCCAGTTTCTCTATATTTTTTATTGTCTTCTATTTATTGTTCATACATATTTATTGTGAGTGTCTTCTCGTAAAGATACTGTCCATGTCGTATTTCCCATGTGATTATTCCTTATTTTTAATTTGAAAAAATAAATGTTCAACACTAGACTGCTAATTAGCATATTGACGAATATAATGCATCTGCGTCATTTGTATATAGCTACAATGTTGTTCTATTAGGTAAAAGTTGTGGCTAAGGCTAGCTTTGGCAATCTAATATTGTATTTTGAAAATAAATATCGGGAGTATATTAATCAAGAACTCAATGACCTAGCTAAGGAAGCCATAACCTTCTGTACTTTGGGCACTAATATCATAAACTTTGAATTCTAGTAGAGTAATGCACGCCCATATTTTACGACTAGATCCACATTTTTTAATGTATAAAAACCTATAGGTCACTTGCTATGACTGTACATGTCATACTTCCAAGAATATAGTGGACCATTTTTTATTATATTAGATGTAAGGTGATTAGCGTTTGCCGGTTGATGTGAATTTACTATTATGCGTCATTTCCCATGTCCAAATTATATAAGTATGTATACATAAGATATTAATTACTCCATCTGTTCCTTTTTACTTTTTTTTATACTAAAAATAACTTTTCTCTTTTACATATCTATTTCACCAAATTAAGAGAGATTTTCTTCCATTCTTATCCTTACAATTGAGTACCCACACACCCTAAATTTATTGGAGTTTAACTTTAATGAACTATTACTACGAATAATTAATAAAATAAATTCTTAATAAATATTAATAATTAGCCCGCGTAGTCAATAGAGAATTAGTAAAAGGAAACAGCGGAAGTAAATTTAATTTAGAGGAATTTTCAAAAAATCACTATTGTATAGTGGCTATTAACTTGCTATAGCTATCATATACTTAATTACTTCCTATAGCTACTATTCAGTCGTTATGGTAGTGTATTCGCTGTATTCGCGCTGCTGTATTCATGAATACAGCAGCAAAAAGCGCCTAAAATCAGGGCAGTCCAGTTGTACGCGCATGTATTCACATGTATTCGCACCATGTATTCATAAATACAGCAGCAAAAAACGTCTAAAAGCAGGGCAGTCCAGCTGTACACATGTATTCGCGCCATGTATGCATGAATACAGTAACGCCAATCACCTTAAATTTAGGCATGTCCAGTTGTCCAATAGCGGAAATAATATCAATTAGTGTGATACACTCCTAATATAGCTCAACAAAATCAATTCTAACATGCCTCATTATCAACCCAATTAATTAGATTGATTTTTCAGTTGTATATAACTTTTGCATTTAGTGTGTTTCAATACTCAATGTATTCAAATGTGTTTTTATTAACAATATTTTAGTTATTCCTAATACATGTTATTACTGTTGTATTCAGTACATTTATGGTTGTATTCACTGTATTTTTATTTGTATTCAGTGTATTTTACTGTATTTCATTATATTTTAAAATTAAATATATTGACTGTTTATATTGTGTTCTATTTCAATATTTGTATTTAGTGTATTTCAATGCATATATCTGTATTCATGCATGAATACAGATGTATTCAGTTGTATTGAAAAATACAAAGCTTCGAAATACATAAATACAAGAAAAAAATATAGTTATGTAAAAATACAATGTATTTAAGTGAGAATATGTACAGAATACAATGTATTTGTATCATTGTATGTGATTAATAGCAAAGAAGAGAAGAAAGTTCGCCGGAGATGGCGTTTTCCAACCAAGCAATATATTGTATACATTGTATTAAAACTAAAATTGGAGACGAACAAAAACCCTGGCCCTCGAATCTTCTTTGCCGGAAAAATATTGCAGCATCCGTGCAGAGTAATCCATTGCAATATCCGGCATAGAAGTAAGCCACAGCTGCCCCTTTTGTTTCAAAGTTGTTGAATCAGCCATTGAAGAGGAAACATAACGTTTTCTGCTGAAAACCTAACAATGGTGAAGATTTATTTATTTTTTTTAAGAAAAAGTGAATAGAGAAAAAAAAGCTTGAACCGGCCAAAAACCCAAAAACTTTAACACTTACCAAGAATTTTTGGAACAAAAACATTGAAAGTGAGAGAGAGAATCGTGTTGTGAGAGAATCGTTCTTCAAAAATCGCGAATACAATCTTGCTGTGAGAGAGAGAGATCATGGAGAGAGAAAGAAGAAATATTTTGCTGTGAATTTGGGAGAGAATAACTGAAAGAATGTGACGACCCAAAGGGTCATCACTTGTTTCCTTACTCACCCTGTACTTCTGAGGCCCTGGAAACCTCATTTGGGGTTGCCTCGATTTGTGTGCGCAGTCCGGGCGCGTAGCCGGAAAGTTTAAATATGGAATTTGTGAGAAAAAATGTTAAATCTTGGTATTTAATTGATTAAGTTTGACTTCGGTCAACGTTTTGGGCAAACGGACCGGGACCCGCAATTTGACGGTCCCGGAGGGTCCGTAGGAAAATATGGGACTTGGGTGTATGCCCGAAATCAATTCCGAGGTCCCAAGTCCGAGAAATGAATTTTTATGTGAAATTGTTTTCTGAAAATAATTAAGGAATTGGAAAGTGAAATTTGATTAAAAGACTGTGGTATCGGGCTCGTATTTTGGTTCTGACGCCCGGTACAAGTCTTGTATACGGCTTAAGTACTTTCTGTAAAGTTTGGTTGAATTCGGACGTCGTTTGACGCGTTTTGGACTAAAAACTCTAAACTTGATGTTTTATGAAAAATTGAAAGGAAATCAGGGGTCTTGAGGCCTAATTTGATGTTTATGATGTTGTTTGGGCGACTTGATCGCATGGATGAGTCCGTAGGATGATTTTGATTTTATATGTATGTTCGGTTTGGAGCCCCGAGAGCTCGGGTGAGTTTTGAGTAGGTCCCGCGAGGTCTTAGGCTAGAAATATCAGATGGTTGCAGGTTCAGGGAGTTGCAAGCCCCCAGTGCGCCCGCGGTCGATTCTGCGCGGTCCGCGCTGGAAGCCGCGCGGCCGCGGTGCATTCTTGCGCGGTCCGCGTGGCTAGGTTCAGAGGGCCAGTGGTTCAAGTCGACCAGCGCGGCCGCGTACCAAATCATTGCGGTCCGCGCTGGGTGGGTTCGAAGAGTGTGAAATTCCAGCTCCTCAGCGCGGCCGCGGTGCACTTTTGCGCGGTCCGCGCTGAGTCTTCAGAAGGGTATATAAGGTCGGAATTTTCAGTTATTTTTCACTTTTTCAAAACCCAAAACACAAGAGGCGATTTTCCAAACGATTCTTCTTCTCCAAAACGATTGGTGAGTGATTTCTAACTCATTTTCTTTACTCCTTAACATCTTTAAACATAATTTTCAAACTTCAAAACAATGATTTTAATGGGGCAATTGGGAATTTAGGGTAGAACCTAGGTTTTCTAAAATTGGGGGTTTTGGACCTCAATTCGAGGTCTAATTCCAAAATAACTTACATATTTGAGTTCATGGGGGAATGGGTAATTGTGTTTTGGTTCGAACCTCGGGTTTTGACCATGTGGGCCCGGGGGCATTTTGGGAAATTTTGAGTAAAACTTTGGGAAATTCATTTTCATGCATTCAAATTGATTCGATTAGCAATTGTTGATACATTCAAGTAATTTGTGACTAGATTCGAGCGGTTTGGTGGTGAATTCGAAGGGTAAAGCTATACTAGAGGCTTGAGTTGAGTTTGGAGCATCTGAGGTAAGTGTTTGGTCTAATTTTGGCTTGAGGGAATAGGAGTAGAGTCTTATTTGTTAATTGCTATTTGTCGAGTACGGTGTATATGCATGGTGACGAGTATCTATACACTGGTGTCGAGCATGACCGTGAGTCCTACTTTGTCAAATTATCGAATTTGTGATTGTTATTTATGAGGAATTGGTTGAAAATCTTTAACACTGAGTCAGTAATTGTTGAGCCTAAGTGTGGATTTAATTGTGTTGAGTAGAGATTGAATGAGTTTGGTTATAGCTGGATCTCCCTTGCCGGGATAGTTTATTATATTACATTACTCCCTTGCCGGGATAGTTATTTTAACATCTTTCTCCCTTGTCGGGATTATATTGTGTATTGTGTTGAAATGGGATCGTGTGGCACGCCGACCACGAGTTATTATGAAATGGGATCGTGTGGCACGCCGACCACGAGTTATTATGAAATGGGATCGTGTGGCACGCCGACCACGAGTTATTATGAAATGGGAACGTGTGGCATGCCGACCACGTGATATTATTGTGATGGGAGCGTATGGTACGCCTACCACGTGATGTAAGGAAATGGGATCGTGTTGCATGCCTGCAATGAGAGGAAATTTTAATAAGTGAAAGTAGTTTGTTCTCCTTTATTCTCTGTTAGAAGAAATCAGATGTAGTTTCTCTTGTTATTCCTGATATTCCGTTTATCTACTTCCCCATAAGCATGTCCCCCCTCCCCAGCTTTAATTGCTTAATTTTTGCTACTATTTTGTTGTACTTGTATATATATATCTGCACAGGTTTATCTGATAGTCTGGTCTAGCCTCGTCACTACTTCGCCGGGGTTAGGCTAGGCACTTACCAGCACATGGGGTCGGTTGTGCTGATGCTACACTCTGTGCATCTTTTTGCACATATCACAGTACCGGAGCAGCAGCTTTTGGGCAGTAGTAGGAGCATTTGGGAGCTGACTTCAGACCAGAGTTCCCGAGGTAGCCTTGCTGACGTTCGCATGGCCCGGAGTCTCTTCTATCCTTATTTCATTTGTTGTCCTTGTACTGGAACAAACAGTATAGTATTTTATTCAGACTCTGTTTTTAGTATTTTATAGACGTTCGTGAGTTAGTGACTCCAGTCTTGGGTAGAGGTTGTAGTGGAATTCCCGCACTTGTTTTCGGTTCATTTATGTTTAAGACTTTCGCTTTTATATTAATTGTCTCGTTGTCTCGATATTGTCGATGTTTGCCTAAGAACGTATATAGTTAATTGGCTTGCCTAGCTCCTATTAGTAGGTGCCATCACGACTCTTGGGGGTGGAAAATTCGGGTCGTGACAAAGAATAAGAGAAAAATGGTACATAGCGTATTTAATTCCTTAATTGTAGTGTATACCATAAATACTTATTTTGCTATAAAAAAATAAAACATAGCTATAGAAAATAATATTTTAAAAGGGTGTTATTTCATAATAAATAGGGTGTAAACCTTTCGGTAGGAGGTAAAATTTTCTTTAATTTACTATTACAAGTCATTTTTAGAGGCGTATCAAACATTTAAGGTTTTAACATTGAACCCATTACTTCTATGAAGTTATGGGTTCATATCAACTATTATTAACAAACTAATACATTTTAACATATAAATTTTTCTTCCGTGTTAAAAATTATGGGTTAAATTGACCCAGTCATAGCACACTACATCTGCCCCTGATCATTTTCCATGCCCTAGTACCACTCACTTTTTATATTACTGTAATAACCCGGCCGGTCGTTTTGAGAGAAATAGCCCCAAACCCTATTTACTTTTTTCCCCTTAGCTTTTTCTGCTTTTGTGACTTGCCGGGAGGTTTTGTTTTTGGTTTCGGAGTGTTTTGGGACATTTAGTCCCTAAAATGGAGGCTTAAGTCTTAGGATTTTGACTGTAGTTGAAACCATGTGAAGATGACTCTGGAATGGAGTTTCGTTGCTCCCGATAACTCCGTTCTGTGATTTTGGACTTAGTAGCGTGTCCTGATGGTGAATTGGAGGTCTGTAGCTGAATTAGGATTGAAATGGCGAATGTTGAATTTTTGAAAAGTTTGATGAAAGTGGACTTTTTGATATCGGGGTCTGATTCCAATTTTGGAAGTTGGAGTAGGCCCATAATATCGAATATGACCTGTGTGCAAAATTTTAGGTCAATCGAACGTAATTTGACAGGTTTCAGCATCAGTTGTAGAAGTTTGAAGTTCCAAATTTCATTAAGTTTGAATTGCAGGGTGATTCGTGGTTTCAGCGTTGTTTGATGATTTTAGGGTTCGACTAAATTCGTATGGCGTTTTAAGACTTGTTGGTATGTTTGGTTGAGGTCCCGAGGGCCTCGGGTGAGTTTTGGATGCTTAACGCATCGAAATTGGACTTGTGTAAATTGCTAAAGCCTTCAAGCTTCTGGTGTTTTCGCACCTGTGGTGGGGAAACCGCAGGTGCGGGATCGCACGTGCGGAAGAGAGCTCGCAAATAAGGCCCTGGTCTGGGAACCCAGTGGTCACAGGTGCGACAAAGGTAGCGCAGAAGCAGAGCCGCTCATACGGAGAAGGGATCGCAGAAGCGGAAGGCGAGATGAGTGAGGACTTCACAGATACGGACCACTGTCCGTAGGTGCGGCCACATCATCACAGAAGTGGATCCATCCCTCTTAAGTCAGTTCCGCACTTGCGATGGATTTTCTGCAGGTGCGCCTAAAGTCCCGCAGGTACGAAGATCGCTGGACAGAAAAGAGGGATTTCGAGGGTTTGATCTCATTTTTACACTTTCGGACTTTCAGAGCTCGAATTTGGGCGATAATTTGGGGTATTTTTCGAGGAAGCTATTGGGTAATGACTCTTAAATCATTTATGGTTATTTTCCACTAATCTATAGTTGATTTCATCATTTAATTAAGGAATTATGTTGAGAAATTTGGGGAAAAAGTTAAAAGTTCTTCAACTAAATTTTTGAGTTTTGATTCGGATTTTGATATCGGATTTGGATAGTTTTGGTATGGGTGAACTCGTGAGTGAATGAGTTTTCATATTTTTTGACTTTTATCCGATTCTAAGACGTGAGCCCAGGTCGACTTTTTGGGGCGATTTTTAAATTTCTTGCTCAAGCCTTGATTTCCTTAATTAGATTAGTTTCTTATAGTTATATTTCTAGTATGTAGATGTTTTTGGCTAGATTTGGGCCATTCGGAGTCGGAAAAATCGTGGAAAGGGCATTCTTACTGATTGATTGAGCTTGCCTAACCTTGTGTGAGGGAAATCCTCTTAGGATTTGGTACTGTTGTGTTATGTGAGCACCGTGTATGCATGGTGACAAGTGCGTACACGGCCCATTTGTTGTAAAAATCTGATTTGACTAAGTAGAAACTTGTTTTCATCTTAATTGAGTTATACCAGCATGTGTAGTTATCATGTTTAGTCTGATATCGCATGTCAACATGCTTCAACTGCTTATTTGAACTCTATGCAGCATGCCTAGTTGGTTTCCTATTTTTCCTTGATCTGTACCAGTCTTAACTGTAGACTCCTTGCTGTTAATTGTTGTATTTATCGATTTTATCTGTGTGTATACTTTTGGGACTACGAGGCGGTACCTCGGGAGATCCCCCTACACATTTACTTTTCAGACAACGAGGCGGTTCCTCGAGAGATCTCCCTACACATTTACTATTGGAACTATGAGGCAGTACCTTGGGAGATCTCCTTCAATATTTATTTTTGGGACTACGAGACGGTATCCCGGGAGATCCCTTGTTGTTTTATCCCTGTGTGTTGTACTATTATTTGTTGTGGTTCCTCTTTGTTAAATTCCAGTCCTTTATTACATTGCAATATTTCTCTGCCCTAATTATTTTATATATACCAGTATGGCTCTGACCTGAACTCGTCACTACTCGATCGAGGATAAGCTTGGCACTTACTTGGTACCATTGTGGTATACTCATGCTACTCTTCTACACATGTTTATATGCACATCCAGGTACTTTTTATCAGCCACGCCCTCAGTGAGCAGTGAGATTTGGAGACTTCATGATATATCTGCCGCGTCTGCAGACCTCAAAGTCCCCCTCTATTCCCTCCTTCGTTACCTTTCCGTACCTTTTTATAAGACTCTAGTGTATAGAGATACTAGCTTTCTACTGTAGCTTGTAACTTATGATGTCCCGGGTTTTGGCAAAATACAGTGTATACTCGAGTGTTGGTTCTTGTACATGCCGAGCAGCACTTATATCAGTTATTTAATTATTTGTTGAAGTTTGCATTCATTATTTTGTTATTTTTGCAAGTGTTAGGTTTATCTTGTCGTAGAGATTAGGTGCCGTCACGACATCTCACGGATGGAGAATTGGGTCGTGACAAGTTGGTATCAGAGCTCTAGTTTGATAGGTGTCGTGAGTTACAAGCAGGTTTAGTAGTGTCTCGCGGATCAACGCGGAGATGTCTGTACTTATTTTTTAGAGGCTTTGGAACTGGTAGGAAAATTTCACTTCTTTGAATACTTGTCATGCGAAATTGTTGACTTAGAAATTCTAAACTTCTGTCTTTTTTTCTCTCATAGATGGTGAGGACACGTATAGCTGAAACAGATGACCAGGCACCCGCACCACCTGCTAGAGCCGCGAGAGGCTGGGCCCGGGGTACAGGCCGAGGACGTCCACGTGGTGCAGACAGAGCAGCCGCACGAGCTACTACAGAGGAGCCACCATTTGCTCCAGTCGGAGCGCAGATACCCGAGACGCCTATCACTACACCAGCTCTTCAGGAGACCCTTGCACAGTTCCTAAGCATGTTTGGTACTCTAGCTCAGGCAGGGTTGATTCCCCTTGCTCCTGCCACATCTCAGGCCACGAGAGGAGCACAGACTCCCATCCCCCGCCCCCCAGAGCAGCAGGTTCAGGTTGATCAGATTCCAAAGGTTATAATGGTGTAGACAGTAGCCCTAGTTTGGCTCGAGGGTAGGGCAGCAGCTTTTGAGGAGTAGTAGCTTAGGATCGAGAGGTACAAGAAGTACCACCCTCCTGCTTTCAATGGCTTGGCATCAGAGGATGCCCAGGGTTTTCTTGAGGAGTACCACCGTATCCTCCGTATTATGGGCGTAGCAGAGTCGAGTTGGGTTTCTTTCACTACATTCCAGCTAATCGGCGTGGCCTATCAGTGGTGGCGTGCTTATGAGTCGGATAGTCCGGTTGAGGCAGCTTCACTTACATGGACTCAATTGTCGGATATGTTTATGAGGGAGTATGTTCCTCAAAGCCTCAGAGATGCATGGCGTACCGAGTTTAAGCAGTTGCGCTAGGGTGCTATGACTGTGTCAGAGTGTGCAGTTCATTTCAGTGACTTGGCTAGACATGCACCAGCCTTGGTAGCTATAGTTTGAGAGAAGGTCCGTCGACTTATCGAGGGGCTCCATCCCAGCATCAAGATTAGCATGGCCTAGGAGTTGGAGAGGGATATTTTGCACCAGTAGGTTGTGAGTATTACTAGGAGAGTGGAGTGTATGCTTGCTCGGGAGAGGGAGGAGGGGGAGGCCAATAGCTCTCGAGAGTCTGGCAATTATACTGGTACTCGTGCCCCAACTGTAGTTCACCATAGTAGGGGTTATGTTAGTCGCCCTATTCATTGAGCACTTCCAACCGCCTGTGGTATTCCGGCTACTCCTAGGCCCAGTAGCCTTATTATACACCGTCAATATCTAGTGTACCTCCTGCACGGGGTGCTTTCAGCGGTCAGTCCAACAGACCTTTCCCGAGCCAGCCACACCCCCCGAGAGGTTGTTTTGAGTATGGCGACACTTGCCATACGATGAGGGATTGCCCCAGACATAGGAGGGGTGCACCTCCATAGACTTCTCAGGCACTACGTGCTTTACCGGGTCCTCAGGCTATGATTACAACACCAGCTACCACTCCACCTACTCAGCCAGCTCGAGGTGGAGGTCGGGGAGGTAGAGGTAGCCCTAGAAGGGGAGGCGAGGCTAGATATTATGCTCTTCCTACTCGTACAGTGGTAATTACTTCCGACTTTGTCATTACAGGTATTGTTCCGGTCTATCATATAGATGCGTCGGTTTTATTTGATCTAGGCTCCACTTATTCCTATGTGTCATTTTATTTTGCTCCATATTTGGGCGTATCCCGTGATTCTATGAGTTCTCCTATTTATATGTCTACACCGCTAGGAGATTCTATTGTTGTTGACCATGTGTGTCACTCGTGTTTGGTTGTTATTAGTGGTTTTGAGACCAGAGCTGATTTTTTATTGCTTAGTATGGTAGATTTTGAAATTATCTTGGGCATGGACTAGTTGTCGCCCCATTATGCTATTCTTGATTGTCACGCCAAGATCGTGACGCTGGCTATACCAGGTTTACCCTGGTTAGATTGGAGATCTACCTTAGATTATACTCCCATCAGAGTTATTTCATTTGTTAAGGCTCAACAAATAGTTGAGAGGGGGTGTGACCCGTATCTAGCCTATGTGAGAGATGTCGGTATTGATACCCCTACAGTTGCGTCAGTTCCAGTAGTGAGGGATTATCTCAATGTTTTTCCAGCTGATCTTCCGGGCATGCTGCCCGATAGAGACATCGACTTTTGTATCGATTTGTTACCGGGCACTCAACCCATCTCTATTCTTCCGTATCGTATGGCTCTTCTTGAGTTGAGGAGTTGAAAGAACAGTTACAAGAATTGCTTGATAAGGGCTTCATTTGACCTAGTGTGTCACCTTTGCGTGCTCCGGTCTTGTTTGTGAAGAAAAAGGATGGTTCTATGCGTATGTTCATTGATTATCCCTAGTTGAACAAAGTTACAGTGAAGAAAAGGTATCCAATGCCTTGTATTAATGACCTATTTGATCAGCTACAGGGTACCGGAGTGTTTTCCAAGATTGACTTGCCTTCAGGCTATCATCAGTTGAAGATTCGGGAGCCAGATATCCCAAAGATTGCTTTCAGGACTCGGTATGGTCACTAGGAGTTCCTTGTGATCTCATTTGAGCTGATCAACGCCCCAGCAGCATTTATGCATTTGATGTATAGTGTATTTCGGCTCTATCTTGACTCATTCATCATTGTGTTTATTGATGACATTCTAGTGTTCTCACGGAGTCGGGAGGATCATGAGCAACACCTAACGACTGTGCTTCAGACCTTCAGAGAAAAGAAATATGCAAATTCTCAAAGTGTGAGCTCTGGTTAGACTCAGTGGCATTTTTTGGTCCTATAGAGTCGTGTGAGGAGATCAAGGTGGATCCGAAGAAGGTGGAAGAAGTGCAGAGTTGGCCCAGACCGTCCTCCGCTACGAAGATCCGGAGTTTTCTTGGTTTGGAAGGGTATTACCATCGATTTGTAGAGGGTTTCTCATCTATTGCAGCACCTATGACCAAGCTGACCCAGAAGGGTGCTCCGTTCAGATGGATAGAGGAGCGTGAGGAGAGCATTCAAAAGCTCAAGACAACTTTTACTATGGCTCCAGTATTGGTATTTCCTAAAGGTTCGGGGTCTTATACTGTATATTGTGATGCGTCACGGGTTGGTCTCAGCGCGATGTTGATGCAGGACCGTAGGGTGATTGCCTACGCGTCTAGACAGATGAAGGAACATGAAAAGAACTATCCTGTCCACGACCTTGAGTTAGCAGCATTTGTTCATGTCTTGAATATTTGGTGGCACTATTTGTACGGTGTCCCTTGTGAGATATAGAGTAATCACTGGAGTTTGCAGCATCTGTTCAAGCTAAAGGATCGTAACTTGCGCCAGCGGAGGTGGTTAGAGCTGCTTAAGGATTCTGAAATCACTATTCTATTCCATCCCGAGAAGGCCAATGTGGTGGCCGATGCCTTGAGTCACAGAGGGACAGTTTGGGGAGCTTAGCATATCCACCAGCAGCAAAGAGACCGATGGCATTGGATATTCATGCCTTGGCCAATCAATTTGTTAGATTGGATATTTCTGAGCTGAGTCGAGTTTTGTCTTGTGTGGTCTCCGAGTCTTCTCTTTATGATTGTATAAGGAGCATCCTTAAGAACAGGGTGATGCTAAGGAGGTCACTATTGGAGATGATGGTGCATTGAGGATGCATGGCAGGCTATGTGTACCTAATGTAGACGGATTGCCTGAGTTGATTCTCTAGGAGGCTCATAGTTCACGTTACTCCATTCATCCGGGTGCCGCAAAGGTCTATCAGGACTTGAGGCAGCATTATTGGTGGAGGAGAACAAAGAAGGACATAATGGAATATGTAGCTCGGTGTCTAAATTGCCAGCAGTTGATGTATGGGCATCAACGGCTTGGTGGGTTGCTTCAGAAGTTAGAGAGCAGATCACTATGAATTATGTTATTGGGCTTCCACGGACTCAGCGGAAGTTTGATGCAGTTTGGGTGATTGTGAACAGGCTGACCAATTCAGCTCATTTCATTCCTGTGATGACTACTTATTCTTCCTAGCAGCCTGCTCTAGTTTATATCCGCGAGATTGTTAGGCTCCATGGCGTACCGGTATATATCATCTCTGACTGGGGTACGCAGTTTACATCATGGTTCTAGAGAGTCGTACAACATGAGTTAGGTACTCGGGTCGAGTTGAGCACAGTATTTCACCCTCAGACGGACGACAGTCCGAGCGCACTATTCAAATACTGGAGGATATGTTTCGTGCGCGTGTGATGGAGTTTGGAGGTTCTCGGGATCAGTTCTTGCCACTTGCTGAGTTTGCCTACAACAACAGTTATCATTCGAGCATTCAAATGGCACCGTATAAGGCTTTGTATGGCAAGCGGTGTCAATCCCCAGTGGGTTGGTTCGAACCGGGCGAGGCTAGGCTTTTTGGTACAGACTTGGTTCAGGATACTTTGGAGAAGTTTAAAGTGATTCAGGATCGACTTCGCATAGCCCAATCCAGACAGAAGGGTTATGCAGATCGGAAGGTTCGCGATGTTGCATTCATGGTTGGAGAGCGGGTCTTGCTCCGGGTTTCGCCCAAAAGGGGCATACCTCGGGAGATCTCCTTGCATATTTACTTTTGGGAATACGAGACGGTATCTCGGGAGATCCCCTGTTGTTTTATCCCTGTGTGATGTATTGTTATTTGATGTGGTTCCTCTTTGTTATTACACTACAATATTTCTCTGCCCTAATTATTTTATATATATCGGTAGGGCCCTGACCTGACATCGTCACTACTCGACCGAGGTTAGGCTTTACTGGTTACCGTTATGGTGTACTCATAATACTCTTCTGCACATGTTTATGTGCAGATCTAGGTACTTCTTATCAGCCACATCCTCAGTGAGCAACGAGATTTGGAGACTTCAAGGTATATGTGCCGCGTCCGCATACCTCGGAGTCCCCCTCTATTCCCCCCTTTGTTATTTACCTTTCCGTGCCTTTTTATTTGACGCTGGTGTATAGAGATACTAGCTTTCTTCTGTAGCTTGTGACTTTTGATGTTCCGAATTTCGAGAAAATACAGTGTATACTCGAGTGTTGGTTCTTGTACATGCCGAGCGACACTTTTATCAGTTATTAAATTATCTGTTGCAGTTAGTTGTTGAAGTTTTGCTTTCATTTTTTTGTTATTTCCGCAAATGTTAGGCTTACATAATCGGAGAGACGAGGTGCCGTCACGACATCTCACGGAGGGAGGATTGCGTTGAATTACCAAATTACTTTGCAATTGCCACGTAGTCTGGAATTAATAATGAGCTTATGGTACATCCTTCTAATGGTGGTTGTTTGTTGACTGTGTTTCTTAGCACACTTCCAAAAATATAAAATATGGAGTAGTGTGTAAAATGAACATGTGATGTATTTTTTAAGTTGATTGAATCTGCGGCCTACCAGCTATTCAATTTTCGAATATAATCACTAAATAATATGAATAAATAAAAGCACGTGGTTAATGATTATAGTTGCCAATTGTACATGATTATTATTAATTATGGGGAACAAATTAAAGCACTTGGTTAGTCTAGATTAAACAAATACTAACATAAAATGGTTTGATAATATTCTGATTTGGAAACAGTCTTTTGAAAGTGCGCTTAAGAGGCACCTAAAGTGGAAAGTCAGAAAAAGGAAAGGTCCTCGTGTCAATTTAATAATGGTTAATTTAAGTATATAATAAAAGAAAAAGGGCCAAAAATGTACCTCAACTATGGAAAATAGAGCAATTTCGTCTTTATTTTTAATTTGGTTCCAAATAAGTCCTTGTCGCTAATGAACTGGCTCAGATTTGTCTCTCAACTATGAGTAATAGAACAGATTTGTCCTCCATTTAAATTTGGTCCCAAGTCTGCCCTTATCTATAATACAATGACTCATATTTGCCCCTAAAAAATAAAGGAGCTCCAATATTTTATTTTTATCCATTTAAAATATATTTTATTATTAAAATAGAGTGCGATCTTGCAAAACAATTGTTTACCTTGAAAATGGTAATGACAATTATATTTAATTTTATGGATCTAAAAATACGTGATTAATTTCAATAATAGTTGTTATGCGATGGATGCTAAGTGTAAATAAAGAAGGTGAGAGATGCAAACCACAACTATTACAAATCCAAGTCTCGAGCTGCTGGAACAAAGGCTTCGAGGCCTATTTAGGGCAGTTGATAATGAGCTATCGATGAAGAAACAATCATAATGAAGGCCTCTAAGATGGCCTTTTGCGGCTAATAATAAGCAATAAATGAAGAACAATAAATGAACAATGAAGGAACAACGAAAGAATAAGCAATAAATGTGAAGAACAATCGTTTTAGCAAAGAGAGCAAAGAGTGTTGTATGTTATTCAATGTGTTATATTCAATAATGATCCGAATCCCTACAAGATGGCAAGGGTCCCCTTTATATAGAAGGGGGAGGGGGGGAATACTAGCATAGTACACGTCTAATGATGACGGGAAAAGGCCATTGGTACAGTTGTATAATAGCTCAGTACAGATTGGTACTATTCTTGTAGACCTGGTCAGCTCTAGCCACGTGTTCTTGGGAGCTTTCTCGCCTTTCCATGACAATCATCGATTTGTACTACTCCGAGAGTGACCTTCGACGTGCTCCCTCGAGGGACACACCTTGGGGTCATAATTAAAATTCTACTTCAAGCTCCTCGAGGTCGGGCATGGAGTGCTACAACAACCTCAAAATCGAACTCTTCTGATTTTGGCCGTATACAGATAGTCCCCGCGTTTCATAGAATAAAATGATAAGAAACGATCTTGACCCATATTTTCTCGAACCTCTCATGATGGCGTCACGCACGTGATGTCGGCACGCGAGACATCCCGTCGGTTCATTCCCCCAGATGCATTGAATGCACCGCCGGTTCGTTTCCCAAAAAACATTGACTGCACTGCCGGTCCGTTTCTCCAAAAACATTGAATGCGCCATCAGTTTAGTCGCCATTTCTCTATAAATAAGGAATTTCTGAAACCAAATCTTCATTCATTCTTCCTTCAATAATCTTTAGTCCTTCCTTTTCTCTATATCCTCTTCTCATCTCTTATTCTTATGGTTTAAACCTGTGACCATAAGGTCATAAGGCAGTGACCTTATCAGTCATGTCATGTCTCTTCTTCGATACCCTTCCCCTCTAAAAGGAATTATGCTGAATTGTTGTTGTTGGTGGCCCGAATAGATGAGAGGAGGGCATCAGATTCTTCCCGTATCAGAAGATATGTGGACTGTAAACCGCTGCTCATCTCTCTTAACTTCAACCTGGTGTGGTGCTTCACTCCTTTTGCTTTCCATGGAGTAAGGTGGCACTATCTACTAACTTTTGCATCCCACACCGGTGCAATGTCTCAAGAAGTGGCTTCACAATAGTAGTGCTGACGAGACCCGTACTCGCCAAGCTTTTCACGAGGCCACAATTTTCTTTGCTTGTCTAAAGCTTTTGCTCTTTGATAGGCTATAGCCTTTTCTTCATCTGATGCTGCTTCGGATGAGGTTCTCGAAGATAACGTTCTAAAGATAGAAATGAAGTCCCGGAGAGAAAGGTTCTCGAGGACGTTGCCCTTGGGGACTATCCCTCGAAAGTAGAGTAGGCCCTTTGGCTGTTGTTTTTTGCTTCTTTGTTTCTGTGTAAGGGCCTCTCGCGGGCTTTGTAAAGCATCTTTTACTAAAATAAGAATTTCTTCGTTTTGTCTTCGATTTGTGTCGAACTTTATTCTGCTTTCGTTTGTGAAAAAATCCAAGTGTATGACTCTAACGATTGGTTCGAGCACCGGTTCCGGAATATAATAATAATAATAAACCCTTAGGTTTTTGTTTGATCAATATGATGCTTTTTAAAGTCTTTTGCTATCCCTCTGACTAAGCTCGAATTGATTTGATGCGAACTTAGGTCACCGGGATTTTCGAGTCCGATTTGAATGAGAGCTATGTCTCGATTCTCGAACTATAGCTAGCCTTTTTAGGCTTCATTGGTGGCCCTGGAGCGAGAATTCTCTCGAACTTCAAGTAACCTTTGGATTCAGCAGTTGGGTGAACGTTTACTCGATCATATAAAAATAAAGATAGCCCTAAGGCCTTTGCAAATAGTCCTAGAGTGAGAGCCTGCTCGAACTCGGGTAACCCCGATTTGAGTGAAAATTTGTTTGAACTTGAAAATAAAGTTAGCCCTAAGGCTTTATACATAGTTCCTGAGTGAGAACTGGCTCGAACTCGGTAGCCCTTGGGCTTAAAATAATTGAGAGAGCGTTTGCTCGAACTTGAGATGAAGATAGCCCTAAGGCTTTGCTAATAGTCCCTGATTGAGAACTGGCTCGAACTCGGGTAGCCCTTGAACTTAAAATAATCGAGAGAGCATTTGTTCGAACATGAGATGAAGATAGGCCCGAGGCTTTGTTAATAGTCCCTGAGTGAGAACTAGCTCGAACTCGGGTAGCCCTTGGGATTAAAATAATCGAGAGAGCGTTTGCTCGAACTTGAGATGAAGATAGAGCTGAGGCTTTGTTAATAGTCCCTTAGTGAGAACTGGCTCGAACTCGGTTAGCCCTTGGGCTTAAAATAATCGGGAGAGCATTTTCTCGAACTTGAGATGAAGATAGCCCTGAGGCTGCGTAAGTAGTCCCCGAGTGAGAACTGGCTCGAACTCGGGTAGCCCTTGAGCTAAAAATAGTCGAGAGGGCGTTTGCATGAACCTGGCTCGTAGATTGTTCTTTAATAATTTCCGACAATATGGTTCCCGATGCCAGGGTCCTGACGTCAACATCATGACATAAGTGGTTGAAGAGACTGAAGGGTTGCTTTTTGCACGATTCCCAAAAGCATTAATTGTAGGCAGCCGACAGTCGGTCTTTTAGCTTCTTCAGCACGCTCAAACAATCTTTATAAATAGACAAATCCGATAACCTTGCAGATATTACTCTCTTAGTGCTTCTAAAATTTCACTTTAACCCTTTTCAACTTCCTTGAACTCTCCCTTCTCTTTTCTAACAATATTTTCCATCTTCTTGGATTTTCCGCTTTAGAGATGGCTAATACTTCTAAAACTCTTCCTCAAAAGGAAAAAGCTTCATCGTCTTCTCGATCGACCAAAGGTAAACCGGTAGTTCCTCCTAGCATCGAGCAGTGTACTCTCGGGCCTTGCGATACATCTTCTGATTTCCAGGTCGAACACCCCTCCTCTGTTCCGGGTCGATGCGAACCCATGTCTCGATATATCAGTTTAATAACTTAAATCGAGAAGGTGAAGGCCGAGTTCCGTTGGGGGGAGGCGGTGCAACTGGAGATTCCTTCACGAGGAGAAGACATAACCAAGCACAAGGCCGGTTTCCTCAGTGTATACACATATCCTTTCACCTTAGGCCCGGTAGAAGCCTCTTTACCATCGATAGCTCCAATGATCCTCGATTTCTGCAGTCAATATCAGGTGACACTTGGACAAATCTATCCATCATTCTGGCGCATCGTTTATATGATTAGGTATTTCTTAGGCATAGTCGAGGGGATGCCTTTTACGATCGTCCATCTAATTAGACTATATAGTCCCCGACTTTATCGAGGTGGCCTGATTAAGCTAAAACGTCGATCCTAAGGCCTTTTTGCTAGCATCATGAAGACAAGGACCGAGGTTGGATGAGCCGCTTTGTCCGAGTTAGGACCTCACACCTGATCCCTGCTGAGAGAATGCCATTCCCCGAGAAATGGAATATGAATCGTAAGTAAATATGTTCCGCTGATCGGATACCTCTTCTTGACTTTGAATTAACATTCTTCGATGATACAGCTGTCGAGTGGTACCCCGGTGCTGTCAACGATCTCCCGGGCTGGGTCCGACGACTTGATTCGATCTACCCATATGCTAGGCGCGTGTGGCACGATCTGGCTAAGACCTGTTGGGAGGCCAAAAATCATGGTGAGTTTTTATCTCTGTTCATACTTGAGCTCTTTAGAGAAGATATCTCTCGCTAGTATTCTCATCCTTTGTGCCTATGAAGGCCTTCGAGAGGTCGTTCTGAGGAAGAAACTCCCGCCTGGGGAAGCAGATACCCTGAAGCCTGCTAAGGAAAAAAAGAGAAAGAAATCACCGGCCAGGTCCCCGAAGCCAAAAAAGGCTAAAGTTCAAAATCCCGAGGCCGGTTTAGTGGCCTAAAACTCCGGAGGCGGCCGAAAGTCTTTGTGCCGAGGGCAAAGAGATTAATGACTGCTCGCTGGTACTTAGGGGGAGAAGAAATGTTGCTGCCTCGAAATCTACTAAGCTGAAGGTGACTGAGCCAGAGGCTGCTGGAACTGAGGCCGCCGAGGTGGTCCCGACCCGAACTGAGGGAATTGTTAAAGGGGGCTTAGTCGAAGTCTCTGGGCCGACCAACGACCAAAACACATCGGGTGCCGAGGGGTACCTGGTTGATGAACCCGAAGAAACCAATGATGAAGCCCCTCGTAGGAGGGAGAGGGCCCCCGTTGACCCAATCGAGATGATCAACGTAGATGAGCCTCTGTCGGGCCCATCATTCTCTCCTGGGAAAACACATGATGCCCAAGGTATGAAAACTCCCGTTGTGGGGGCATCCCCCGGGGAGAATAGTATGTTTGAAGGATATTTTGCTAGGGTTAAGGAAGGACCCGATATCGATGCCTCATTGATCTTTGAAGAAGCCGAGAAGCTTCGACAACAGGTTATCTTGACTTAAGCATTGTATTTTTAGTTTCGGTTCTTGCTTTTCCGACTCCCTTCTTTTGTGTTTTCAGGCAGTGAAGCTCTCCAATCAAGATTTTTCCAAGTCACAAGCTGAGTTGGCTCGTTGTGAGGATGAATTTAGGAAGCTTGTTTCTGAATTGGACGAACTTAAGTCCCTTCATGCCCGAATGGATGGGGAGCTAGGTGACCTTTGGGCTCATTTGGAGAGGATATCTCAAGAGCGGGCCGATCTCGATGAGCAGGTAATACGACCTTCATGGGCTTATTTTTGTGCTTCAGTCAATTGAGCATTTGATGCCTTAATTTGACTTTTTCAGCTCAAGCAAAAAGATGATTTGATGCGAGAGGAGCTCAAAGTCAGAGATACTGAAATCCTTGGGCTGAAGCAGCGCGTGGATGAGGTGTCTTCCGATAAAGAAATTCTTCGAGAGAAACTGGCCTCGGTTGAGTGCCAACATCAAGAGGCGGGGGGAGAAAGCCACAAGTACAAAGATCTCCATGCTGAATCAGTTGCTGAGCTATCTGGAGCTTAGTCCAGAGCCGTTGTGCTCATATCCTGATGCCAAAAAGATGGTGCTGCTGCAAATGCTCGAGGCAAGAAAGTATCCGAAGAGGCCGAGCTTAAACTATCCCGAGCCGTGGAACACTCCCCATTAAGATCTCTGAGACAGGCTCTCGAGGATGTATATACAGGGGGCATCGATCTGTCTGCCGAAATCGAGAGGGTGAAGGCCCTAGAGGATGAATCGGCAGCTCTGCTTTCTTCCGTTGATGATTGAGCCAGTGATTCGACCAGCGGCTCGAAGGATGATGAAGACGAAGGTGAAGTCCCCGAGGGGGAGGAGACCACTGATGTTCCGGGGGTCGAGGGCCAGGCCGTTGAAGGCACAGCTTCCGAGGGAGCTCCGTCTGTCAAGTAACCCCGGTGGTAGACTAGGTATTCATTTGTTCCTTTTGTGTAAAGGCTCCAAGCGTGAGCCTTGTAAATACCTCTTCGTGCAATTTTTCATACATATATGTATTTTCGCTTTTCGTCATCTCTTGTTTTTCCTTTTTCCCTTTTCGAATAAATTTCGATGTTTGTCGATAACCAGTCTGGTATGTCGGACTTATGATATAAACCCCTCAGGTTTTCATGCTCGATGAGTGATTGATAATAGTTGATCGTTCGATGTCAGCTCCTCGAGTCAAATTTTGACTCGGGCTCATTGACCCTTAGGTTTTCAACAAATTGGCCCTTAGGCTCTTTAGGCTGGCCCTCAAGCTCTTACGCATTGGCCCTTAGGCTCTTTAGGCTGGCCCTTAGGCTCTTACGTGTTGGCCCTTAGGCTCTTTAGGCTGGCCCTTAGGCTCTTATGCGTCGACCCTTAGGCTCTTTTTAGATTGGGTCGATGCGACCTCTAATATGGCTATAGTTTTCCCTCATTTTGGCTAAAGACTTTTGAAGTTTTGATTATGCCTTGGCATGTTTTATGCTCGTCTAACTCTTCGACGGCTCAAACGAGAACCTCGATTATGAGTCGATATGTGACGATAGTTGAGTACCTTTGAAGGCTCGCTCGAAGGTTGAGTTTTCGAAACCTTTTCATCGAAGGCTGATTGTTTTCGAAGCCTTTCTATTATTCGGAGCTGATATTATCGAAGCTCCTTTGCTTATGCCGAGGGTAGCCTGATTAACCGGTTATTTCCAAAGTATTTTTAAAGTATTTGGAGGCCTTTAATTTAATGGTGGTAGCCGGACATCTCCGAGCCGCGTTAATTCGGTCGTAGCCTTTAAGTTCGACCGTAGTCTTCATGTTTGGCCGTAGCCTTTAGTCCCCGTGTGTGGTGACCTTGGCGTCTATATCAAGGGTATGCCTTTTTAGGGGTCTTACAAGTTCGAATATATAGCCTCGGCCTTAATATTGGGGTTATGCCTTTTTAAGGTCTTATAACTTTGAGCATTCCCTGTTTAGGTCTTACATAGTTGATGTTGCCTCACTAAGGGCTTACGAGCTCAAAGTTGCCTGATCGTGGTCTTACGAATTCGAGTCTTCGATGGCTCGATGAGCTGACTGTTTGATGATAGTTCCCAGGTGTTCGAGAATTTTTGGCTCTTGGGCCATTTTTCGTGACAGTGGTGAATTTCTTCGAGGCACAAAGTGTTGATAAGCAAAGAGGCTTCCTCAATTACTTGATATATGCGTACAAGTATTTTGCTTTTGGAGGATTGATTATTCTATATGGACACGGTTCATTTGACCGTTTGGCCCAATACAACATTCTCCTATCGAGGTCCTCCTAGGCATAGTTTGATTTCTTCCAAGAGGTGACCTCCTGGGGTGATGCCCCCCAGTATTTGAGGTTGATTGAAGAGAAACCTTGAATACTTGATGTGTTCTCCTTAGGTAGCATATGGATGTTGCCTCATTAAAAACCTCGCCGGTAAAACCCGTTCGGGATACAACCCGGTCTAAGGGAAAAAGAGCGCAACGCTTGCTGTAAAACCCAAGGTCTTCGAGCTCGAGGGTGCTTGGATTCCTTTCAATTGAATACCTGCGATAAGTTAGTATAAAACGCAAATGAAAAAAAGGAGAGGGTTGTACCTCAGCAATGATAGCGTTTGAGCCTCGATGCGTTTCAATTGCTCGCTATGAGGAATGGTTGATGGAACTACCCTCGTACGGTGTATCCATGGACTTCCAAGTAAGGCGTTGTATCTCATGTCACCTTCGATGACATGAAATTTGGTATCTTGGATTGTACCGGCCACGTTGACTGGGAGGATGATCTCCCCTTTCGTCGTCTCGCTCGCCATGTTGAATCCATTGAGGACTCGGGAGCGGGTACAATTTTTTCGAGCAGTCCTAGCTGCTTTACCACCCTCGACCTGATTATGTTGGCCGAGCTACCTGGATCCACGAGCGCATGTTTGATTTGAAATTTATTCAAAAGAAAGAAATTACTAGTGCGTCTTTATGAGGAAGAGACAAGGTCTCGATGTCCTCTTCGCTGAATGTAAGAGCATCCTCTGGTACGTAACTCCGAATTCGCTTTTCTCTGGTGATTGATATTTCCGTTCGTCTAACAACGGGTCCCTGTGGGGCATCGACCCCTCTAATGATCATGTGGATGACGTGCCGTGGTTCTTCTGGTTCATTCTTCCTCTTCGCCTCTCATTCCCGAAAGTGGTTTTTAGCTTGGTCACTAAGGAACTCTCGAAGATGCCCTTCGCTGATCAGACGGGCTACCTCTTCTCGAAGCTGTATGCAGTCCTCGGTCCTTTGACCGTGAGTGCCGTGATACTTGCATATCAAGTTAGGGTTCCTTTGTGAAGGGTCTGACAGTATGGGCTTTGGCCACCTGGTATCTTTGATCCTGCCTATGACTGATACGATGCCCGAGACATCGATGTTAAAATTGTACTCGGATAGACGGAGTGCCTCTACCGGCTTAGTGTGCCTATCGAACCCGGCTTTACTTATGAGTCCCTGGAAAACTTGACCTCGATCTTGTGAGCACGTGATTTTTTCCCTATGTGAATTACTCCCATAAATTTAAGAAAAATAATTTTTTTTCCATTATTTGCAATTTCGTAGATTTTTGTAGCATTTTGTTAATTGTTTGCATTTGTCTGTGTATGTTTAATTTTATTTAATTCATGAAAATACAAAAATACATTGCATTTGCATTTAGGATTTAATTCTACATTTTTAGATTAATAAGTAAATTAGTTGTTTTACAAAAAATAGAAAAAATCACAAAAAGAATTTTTTTTTGCATTTTTAACTTTTAGCTTTAAATTTTGTAGTTTTCTTATAATTTAGTAATTAATTAGTTGTTGTAAATACTATTTTGAGTAATTAATCTAATTTGGTAGGATAATTTGGTTTAGGAATTAATTTAGGTTTTTATTTTTAATTTGAAAAGAAAAAAGAATTTTGAAATTGAAAGAAAAAGAAAAAGGAAATGAGAAGTTCGGATTTTGGGCCATTTCAATTAGTTTTCCCCCAAGCCCAAATGTTGTACCCCCTAAATCCTT
This sequence comes from Nicotiana attenuata, assembly GCF_001879085.1. Taxonomy (NCBI): domain Eukaryota; kingdom Viridiplantae; phylum Streptophyta; class Magnoliopsida; order Solanales; family Solanaceae; genus Nicotiana; species Nicotiana attenuata. Next base: position 200,920 of record NW_017671883.1, read on the forward strand.
CCCAATCCAGGCCCAAAAACGACTCCTACCCGGTCCAAATCAGTTGGTCTTTAAGACCATCCAAACGACGTAGTATAGGGCCAATACTACGCTGTTTTGAGTTCTCTAATTAATTAAATCCTGGCCCTTCATCTCAGTGCATCCGATGGCCAGGAGCACTTCCCCCACTTTAATTGAAAGTGTCCAAACACCCTGTTTAACCTAGGACTTTTGTTCCACCTTCGCTTTCACCTCTCATCTTCACCGCCGCCCACCACCCACCGGAATTCGCCACCGGCAGCGGCGGGTCTCCAAACTCTGCCAAATTTTGACCATATAACCCTCGTTGCCTCCCCATTCCGAATCCACCATTAGTTTTCTCCAAAAATCACCCAATCCTCTCGAATTTCAAATCTCGGAAGGCAGAAAATCCGAGTTGTTCTACCTTCTCTGATTTTTTCCTTTATTTGTTTCTCTTTGGTAATACCACGCGGGAATTAGCTGGTCATTTAGTCATTTTCAAGGCCTTTCATGGAAGCCAACTTTTGGTCAAGCAACCAGCATTTCGAGCTTCTGCTTCTTCACACATCAGGGCAGGTGTTCAGGATTGTGATATGGAGCACTAGCCGTTGAAGAAATTCCGGTTAGTGCTCATGTTACAATTCTTGCCATTCGCCAAAACCTCTTACTAGTCATCGATTTCTCTGAGTCGTCAATCCTTTTGGTAGACCCTGGTATAAATCTCTCCTTTTTGTTTTATTTTAGTTTTCATTTTCTCTTCTTTTGCTGTTCTTCATCTTAGTTTGGGTTAAGTCACATTAGTTCTTGTTTGATTAAATCAGCATAAATAGTTTAGTAAAGCGATTATTCGTTCATGATAATTTTTCTTTTCCTTTTATTCTTTTTCCTTTTTCTGTTTGTTGTTTTCTTTGAAGTTTCGTCGTTCAAAGCTTTGTGGTGTTGTAGGTTTGTTGTGAAATGCGTTGGTTTTGAATTTTATTTGAGCTTTGTAAAGCAGAAGCCCAAAGAGGGGAATGGAAATTCTGGTAGCCAGCCCATGGGTTAGGTCTAGGATGTGGGGTAATTGGACCCATGTCTGTTTTCCGGAGGGTAAATAATGGAGGTGTAAAGGTTAGTTTAGGAAATTGGGCAAGGGGAATCTCTTGTAACTGATGGGGAAACTTCTAGGAAGGTGGGGTTTGGGACTGTTTTAACAAACAGATTTTTGAACTAAGGACTAAGTAGCAAGAATAAAAACTAAAAAAGGAGTAAAGGGCAAAAACTGAAATCATTTCTGCTGCCCTAAAACTTCTCTATAAAAGGTTGTTTCTTCACTATCAAGTCAGATTTTAGAGAGGTTTTTAGAGACTAAAAAAAGCTGAAAAACTTAGAAACAAACGGCTGAAAGAAGTACTCAAAAAGAGAACACTGAAGTTTATGCATTTTTGTTCAAATTTGCTTGGGGTCTGTTTTTAATCTTCTTAACTTAGAACCTTCAAAAGATTTCTAGTTCATTTGGGATTCAAAATGGTTAAAAAGCTGGTTTGTTGCTGCTCGGTTTTGCTGAGTTACTGCTGATGATTCCCATTAACCTCAGGCTGTTTTTCCTTGTTTATTTGCTGTATTCAGGTACACATCTTGAATTCTGAACAATGTAAAAATGGTTGGTTGGATTTGAAGAATGAAGATCCTCAGATTTTACTCAATATCTTCTTTGTCTTTTCATTTGACTTGTAGCTTACTTCATTCGTTTTAATATGCTAAGAACTGATGCTATGTATCTCTTAGTCGTAATGTACATTGGAGGAATAGTTTTGTTTTGTTGTTTAATATAAAGTATAATAGTTTGTTACATTAGGAGATCATGTTATTCATGGAATGTGTGTGAACTTTGTATGCTGGTGGGAGCAAGGGATCTTAATATCATTTAAGGGTTAGATTGTATGCGATGGGTGTTGAATTATCTCGTGATTTGGTTAGGATCAGCTGTATGTGTAAATGTCCCTGTTATTTTTGTTAATATCATCTTTGTAATTCGAATATCAGTACCTTCTTTTTGGTGTTTGAGTTGTTGCATTATTTTTGTTGAAAAATGGATCAAAAGGGGGAAAGGGAAATAAAGTCCAAGAGGACCTCCATGTTGAAACTTGTTTCTTTGTGTAAAAGTATTGGGCCAATGTTGGCCCATATTCGTTGATCTGCTGAACATCTAGTTCAAAATGGTTTTTCATAAATGTTTTCTTTTTTGTTTGGTTTTGGGATCGATCTTGGTCCCTGTTGGAGCCTCTACTCCAGTTTGCTCTCCTTGAGGGTCATATGGTGAGAACCCCACCGGATTTGGCAGGCTTGGGCATGATCTTCGAGCCCAGCATTTCATTTAGCTGCTACTGTCGGGTTTGTCTACAGCAGGCCTGGCCCAAACACATGGAAATCTAGCTCAACTTCAATAGCTAAGTAAAAATGGCTTTAAATCTTAAGTTATCATGGCTATTAAAGTCCGGGGGTGCATTTCATGTGACCCGGTTCTAATTTTCAACAAGGTTAAATAGAACGCGTCGTGACTCACGGGTGCATTTCATATAGCGTGGCTCGCGTTGTGTTTCAAATAACCTTAAATTTTCCTTAAGTAATAAAAGCGGTTTAGAAGTTAAAAATGCACAGAGGCTTGAAAGTGTTCTAAAACCAGATAATTAGGCCAATAATAATGGTTGAGCGACCGTGCTAGAACCATGGGACCCGGGAATGCCTAACACCTTCTCCCGAGTTAACAGAATTCCTTACCCGGATTTCTGTGTTCGCGGACTGTAAGACAGAGTCAATCTTTCCTCGATTCGGGATTTGAACCGGTGACTTGGGACACCATAAATTATCCCAAGTGGTGACTCTAAATTTTGATATAAATAATTCTGTTTCGATTGTCACTTTAATTGGAAAAAACTCCCTTATACCCCTTTCGGGTGGTAAAAAGGAGGTGAGATCTTTCCCAACCACCCTAGTAGCTCCATCACTCGTCCTCCAATTACCTTTTCCCAAAATTTCCCTCCTGTCATATCCACTATCCCCAACAATGAATACCCACTCACAGCTCATGATGCCCGATATTACCCCTTAGAGGTTGCCCACAAGGTTCCTGACTCATACAAGCCTGGGTCTATTTGTTCTAGACCTGGCTTACCCGAGCGGACAGCTCGAGCCGAGGGGGGCAGCGTACCGGGAATACAGAAGCTTCACCGGCTTTGCAACTTGTCCGAATCTCGTTCTAAAATTGGAGTATGACTCCAACAGAAGAGAAGTCACACGAAGTGCACACTTCCCCGATGATTTAGAAGACTCAGAGAGAGGAGGGTTTCGTAACAATTTATATACAGTTCAACAATATCAAAGCGGTAAAAAGCGACATTTAGCACATTAGGTTCAAACATGTAAAAATCAGATAATAAATAGCAAACTCCCCCACTTGGCTCGAAGCCATAAATCAAAACAC
>NW_017671883.1:204455-240971 GCF_001879085.1 Nicotiana attenuata
TATATATATTCTCTAAATTAGTTATTTTTTTTAATTCTCGGTCGTATCCAATCTGTCCGAACTACGCATACTTGATTCTCCTCTTTCGGGGCGTGATACATAGGCAACCCACATAGGGTCCGGTCTTCCTTGTGGGTTTTAGGTGCTTGGCTTCGCGGGGTCTTAGCCGAATCTTGCATTTTTAGCCACTTTTAGCCACATAGGTTAATTTCAGAAAATAATCGCAACCATGTCTTGCATGTGTCTAGTAGGGAATGATATTGTCTCACATAGGGTTGGTTTCAGTTTTCTCATACAGGTGCGGATCTACTCACCGGAGTTTGAGCATAGCAGATACCCCAGGACCACTGCATTCAGGAGCTGTCTAGGAGTTTTTTTTTTTTTTTGTCTATTGTTCATGTTTTACTTTCTAGTGCTGTATAGTAGTATTCAGTCATTTAGGTGATGCTAGAGTCTGTCATAGCCTAGTTTAAGTTTGTCGAGTCTTTTGTTATTATTTCGTATTTTGTATTTGAAAAATGTATCATAAATTAAAAAAGAAGAGATATTTTACGTTTTTATATTTCCGTTAGAAGTTTTCTTTAGAATACTAATTCTAGAAATGAAAGAAAACTATTTGAGGTGGTTTTCCTTTATTGAATTAATATCTAAAACTCAAAATAAAAATTACTTTTATATTTCCTTTTAGTACATTAAGACCAAAAATTCAAAAAGAGAATTTTCTTTTAGTACCTCTTTAAAAAGTCTTCTTTAAGGTATTAATTCCAAAAATCAAAAAAAAAAATTTCTTTTGAGGTTCTTCTTTGGAAAATTAATGAAAAATGAAAAAAAATTCTTTTTATTTTATTTTTTTCACTAAAACTTTAGGATATTGTACATAGAAGAGAAAAAAAAAAGCATACTTTATCTTTTGTTTATCTTTAAAGTTTCTTTCTTAGATAATCAAAAACCGAAATCCAAAAATAATGTTTTATCTTGTTCATTTCTTGTTCGAAATCTTTCTTTAGGGATATCAACTGAAAATTCAAAATATTTTTCTTCGGTTTATTGTTTAGATTTCCTTCCTAAATAAAAGAATCAAAAAATATTTTTCTCTTGTAGGATTTTTTCCTTAATAATTTCCCATAAAGTATTTATTTCAAAAAAAAAAAGAGGAAAAAATATATGATCGTTTGAGCTTGAGTTTAGAATAGGTTATAGAACATTAAGTCTAGAAAAAAAAGGTCTTGCTTCTTTTATTCCTCTTTTCTCATAAGAATAGTCCTTAAGGCAAAAAAGAAAAAGAAAAAAAAAGAGAACGTTAGTTTGTTTACTTTATTCTTGATCTTTTAGAACTACGCAAAGATCTGATTCATGCGGCGTCATGATATGTAAGCAACCTACATAGGGTTCGATCGAATCATTTTTTTAATTATTAAAAGGAAAAAAAAAGAAAAAAAGATAAAAGGAGATGAAGTTACGGGATGTGAGAAATGAGAGGAAAGAAAAGAGTGATAATTAGAAAAAAGAGGAAGGAAAAATGAGCAAGCAAGTGCTAGAAAAGCAAGGATTGAAATGAACAAATTGGGATGATGCCAAATGACCTTCATACCCTCGAAGTCATTTTAGAACCAATAATTGTGACTAGGTGCATTGCATATAATATGAGATTATATTATGTTAAATGCCCTAACGCTAACGTGATGACTTTATTTTGTTATCTTCATAACAGAAGGATGGTTGGTTTGTGGTTCTCAAAGTAGTGACTCCTCTCTACAACATAAAGTCAAAAGGCAATGGCAGACAACAACAGAATTGAGTTGGTTGATACCGGTGCCCAAAAGCAATTGCTTCAACAGGGCAATGGGTTGGTTGAAGAGGTAAGGATGTTAAGACAACACTTGGCGTACATGTATCAGGCTTGGATGACTGGGAAGGTACCACCACCGCCACCACCAAGCTTCCTAGATGCTACCCTTACCCAAACTCCGGTCATAGTGCCAGATGATCCCCCATACTCTCCAGATCCACCCGCTTATCACAGCTTTCCCAACCACCCTAGTAGCTCCATCACTCGTCCTCCAATTACCTTTCCCCAAAATTGCCCTCCTGTCATATCCACTATCCCCAACAGTGAATACCCACTCAAAGCTCATGATGTCTAATATTACCCCTCAGAGGTTGCCCACAAGGTTCCTGACTCATACAAGTAGAGCCCTCGGAATAAGCTTCATGTTGAAAATGAAAAGGTCACAGGAAAAGAAGGGCGAGATGAGATATCCAGAAAGCTGAAAGGTATAGAACTGCCCTTAAGGAGCATGCAAGGGATGGGACACCAGGTTAACATGTCTTACAAAGAATTGTGTATGTTGCCTGACGTTCGCCTGCCTGCGGGGTTTAAAGTGCCAAAGTTTAACTTGTATGACGGGTGTGGAGATCCGGTAGCCCATCTGAGGGGTTATTGCAGTGAAATGAGATGTGTTGACGAGAAAGATGATTTGTTGATGGCGTATTTCAGTGAGAGCTTGACTGGGGCAGCTTTGGAATGGCATAATCGTCAAGATGTCGGTAAGTGGCATACATTGGGCAACATGGCTCAAGATTTTGTTCGACACTTTCAATACAATATAAACATTACCCCAGACCGCTCATCCCTATCAAAGATGGAAAAGAAACCGGAGGATAGATTTAGGGAGTTTGGGCTCAGATGGAAGGAGCAAGCTGCTCGAGTCAGTCCCCGGATTGGTGAAAAAGAAATGGTTGAGCTTTTCCTACAAGCCCAGGGGCCCCGGCCTTGGGTAAACCTTTCAATGATGTGGTAAAAATGGGGGAGATGGTGGAAGAGGTAATCAAGTCAGGCAAAATCATGAGTTATTCGGCATTGAAAGATACTACAGAAGACATTCAGGACACCTCAGCAAGTTTGGGTGGAAGAAAGAGAAATAGAAAAGATGATCCCGTGGGCATTCCTGCTCAACGCTCCCATCCTCAATATCGGCCCCATGGATATCCTTGCGCACCAGATGATCCTGCCCAATGCTACTTCTCTCCACAGAACCCCCAAAGTCGTACATCACTTTCCCAGTACCCTATCCACAATGCACCACCATATGCTCCACACCCACGAGGCCCACGTTGGCCCGCACCACTTCCCCAAATGTCTTACCCGCGCCCTTAAGCATATCAGCCACCTGCCCGCAAAAGGTTCCAACCGAGGCCAGAATACAAACTGAAAAGAATACTGAAAAAAATAGGCTTTCACCCCTATTGGAGAATCATATGCCAGTTTGTTCCAAAGGTTGAGGCAATTGGACATGTTGAAGCCGATTCAGATAAAAATGCCAAACCCTCTGCCAAAGAAGTTTGATTTTTCTCAAAGGTGCGCATATTGCTCCAATGCCCCGGGTCACAGTACAGAAAAGTGTTGGCACCTGAAAAATGCAATTCAGAAGCTTATTGATGTAGGTGACATTGTCGTGCGAAATCCAGATGCAGCAGACACTAGCCAAAGTCCATCGCCTCTTCGTAATGAGACGCATATGGTGGGTATGACTGGTATTGACAAGGAATATGAAAATTCTTCTGAGATCCTCGGAGGTCCACGCGCTACAAAGCTTTCAGCGCTATCAGAGGTTGATCTTAAGAACGAGCCGGCAAAGGGAACCCAAAAGCAATTTGTTAAGAACAATGTGATGAAGACATGTGAAGGTCCTAGTATTGTTGATGCAGAATTCAGTGGCTAAGATGTTGAGCTTGGTGATTGGAAAGATACTCCTTTCTTGGCTAGCCAGGGAGGGGTCTTGGTGGTTTATTTTGTTGTCATTTCTGTTGTCCGGTTTATTTCAGGGTTGTAATCCGGATATTGTCTTGTGGCTCAAACCCTTCTATCCTTTTATTTTGCCTGGTTTGTTTAGTCGTAGTAACTCGCTTAGTGCTGTCTAGGTTTATTCCAGGGTTGTAACCCCAGTTTAGTGCTTGTTTTGTTGTTCAAACCCCTTCACCGTTTGTCTAATGCAATTTTCTGTTTTCTATTATTTCTAGTCATTTCAGTTTAGTTCTCTTCTCCTTTTATAGTTCTCTTCAAGCTGGTTCTGGTGACATGACATGCACGTATAATTCTAGGCGTGGTTTTAAAAGTTAGTTTAATCATGAATCAATAAAACAATTGTGAAGATGATAGGGACATTTGAGGGAAATAAGTAAAGGCATTTCGAGATCATTTGAAGCCCGAACCGTGTGAAACTGGGGCAGATAATTGGGAAAGTTAATGGGGTGACAAGAATTCTGTAAAGGGGAGTGCATCCCGGATGATTTGGAGCAAGCAACTTTGAGTTCAAGTGCATCTCAAGTTACAAGATAAAGTCAGGAAAGTTTTCTCCGAATCGACGGAGGATATCCATTGTGAAAAGGGAATCAGCCAACGAGGGTTCTGTACTTGACAAGGCGCTAAAGAAAAGTGGAAGGCATATCAGTAATACCAATGCCGAAGCCGCAAAAGAAATATTGCGCATGATCTTCAATTTTCATTTCAAGTTGCATGTGTTGTACTTGGCATTTTCAAGGATTGGGAGGCCCTCTTTCAGCTATCCAAACACTTACACCATTTGATACCCTTTTGAGCCTGTACTAATTTCTTTGACCTCCCCTTTTTTGGAATCAAGTTAGAGTCATACGAAAAAAGAAAAAAAAACCAAGAGTTCATGTCCCCACAGGTTTATTTTAGAAAGTTCATTCCAAAAGAAAAATTCGAAAAAAAGAGAAAAAAAAAGATAAAGAAAAAAAGGAAAAAAAAAAGAAAAAAAAAGGAAAAAAAGAAAAAAACAAGGAAAAAAGAAAAGGAAAATAGTAACAAAAGTAGTCGTGTGAACTACGTTTGACCTGATTCTTGTAACCACAAGATACGTAGGCAGCCTCACGGTTCGGTCATATCAAATAAAATATTTCATAATCCCACGAAGTCGAGAGTTGGAAATTCAAAAAAAAGAGGGAAAAATAGATTCAAATTCCCCTGTTTTAGAAATTGGGGAAATGCTTTTAGAATGGATTCCAAAAGTTGTAAATAAATTAACCCTATTGTCATAGTTATTTTTGAGCCTTTATGATATCCTTTCTTTGTAACCTTGTCCAAAAGCCACGTTACAGTCCAAAAAAGACCTCCCAGATAATTTTTGAGAATGCCGGGTTAGACATGCCAAGAGTATATGATGTTTTTACCATGGTTGATTCCTTGTCATCTGCAGAATCAGAGGAAATAAGAAGAAAAGAACAAAATGAGAGAGTCTTATTGGTGAAAACCCTCACAGGCACCATAAGGCGATGGTGAGTTGAGAAAAAGAACAAAATGAGAGAGGCTTGATGGTGAAAACCCTTCGGGCACTACAAGTCAAATAAGGTTTGTGAATCATGATTGGATAGTCGGAGCATTGAAGCCCAGTTTCACGGTTTAGGGGTATAATAAGAGTTGAACATTAGACTTGCTTGACAGATTAGGCCACTTAATCCAAAGGTGCATGTCATGGTCATTAGAGTTGGTACCCACGTCTGATAAGTTTTTACTTTGTAATTTTCTTGTTAGGAATCATCTCTTTTCATTGTCCTTTACTCTGTTCCTTTTGTCTTGTTCACTTCCTCTTCCTGAGTCTGTTTGGTCAGAACAAGTGAGAAATGACTTTAAAATTTGCCACCAGCTTTCAAATTGCACAAAACGGGATCTGGCTAGCACGTCAAAGTGGCATAAGTCAGGAAAGAACAGCGTGCGCGCTGAGTTGGTAGCAATCAACATGCTTTGGGATTCATGTGAAATACAAAGGTTTGGTATATATCCATTCATGAACAATGCAATAGATAGAGGATGTTGGGTGAACGGATCAAAGGTATTTTCTGTGATAAGGTTGATAGAGAAAGTGGTTAACCAGGGACAAGCAAGGTCTTCGGAAATCATTATATCATGGCAAGTGAAGGAGCAATAGACCTCAAGGCCAAGGCCAGTGGTTTAAGTCGGGAAAGAACAGCGTGCGTACTGAGTGGGTGGCAATTGACGTGCTTTGGGATTCATGTGAAACACAAAGGTTCAATATATGTCAGTACGAGCACAATGCAACAGATGATCGGTATTGGGTTTGAACAGATTAGAAGTATTCTCCGTGATAAAGGTGATAGAGAAAAGTGGTCAGTCAATAAACAGGCAAGGTCTTTCGAATTGAAACCGAAGTTACCATGGGAAGTGAAGGAGCAATCGCCCTCAAAGTTCAAGGCCACAAACCAACCATCATGTTTAAATTCACAAGTTTTCTTTGATTGAAACAGGGGCAGGAAATTTTGTTTGTTCCGGAGAAACCCTCCGTGAGTAAAGCAGGTACCAGACAGGCTCGGTAGTGAATTCCAGTACCTTCCTGGATAACACGATTTGGTAAGTTTTGAGACCCTCGCAAATGACAAAGTCTGACGAGAGCTCTACTTATGGGAAGTGTAATTTGGATTCTAAGCTTTTCACTTTTGAGATAAGGTTGGGTTTGAAATTTTCAAGATAAAGGATTTTAGTTTAGAATTTGTTCTACTCACAGATGCTCCCAATATCAAACTGGGGAAGAAAAATTTCTTTTGTTTGTCTATTTTGTTGTAATTAGGTTCAAAGAAAAGCAGCAGTCTCAGAGGAGTAAGTTCGAGTTCGGCAATCAGGCGCCCACCTGGAGAACAAAGAGAAAGCAGCAGTTTCAGAGGAGTCAGTTCGAGTTGGAAATCAGGCACCCACCTGGAGAACAAAGGAAAGTAGTTCAAGTTTCAAGGAAAAGCAGTGCAAGTGTTCAGCAATCAGGAGCCTACCTGAAGAACAAAGGGAAGTAGTTCAAGTTTCGAGGAAAAGCAGCGCAAGTGTTGGTAATCAGGAGACCACCTGAAGAACAAAGGGAAAGTAGCAAGGTTCAAAGGAGTTCAGCAATCAGGAGCCCACCTGAAGAACAAAGGGAAGCAGCAAGGTTCAAAGGAGTTCAGCAATCAGGAGCCCACCTGAATAACAAAGGGAAGCAGCAAGGTTCAAAGGACTTCAGCGATCAGGACCCCGCCTGAAGAACAAAGGGAAGCAGCAAGGTTCAAAGGAGTTCAGCAATTAGGAGCCTACCTGAAGAACAAAGGGAATGGAGTAAGGTTCAAAGGAGTTCAGCAATCAGGAGCCCACCTGAAGAACAAAGGGAAGCAGTTCAAGTTTCGAGGAAAAGCAGCGCAAGTGTTGTTAATCAGGAGCCCACCTGGAGAACGAAGGGAAGCAACAATGTTCAAAGGAAGACAACAATTAGGAGCCCACCTGAAGAACAAAGGGAAGCAACAAGGTTAAAAGGAAGACAGCAATCAGGAGCCTACCCGGAGAACAAAGGGAAAGCAGCAAGGTTCAAAGGAGTTCAGCAATCAGGAGCCCACCTGAAGAACAAAGGGAAGCAGTTCAAGTTTCGAGGAAAAGCAGCGCAAGTGTTGTTAATCAGGAGCCCACCTGGAGAACGAAGGGAAGCAGCAATGTTCAAAGGAAGACAACAATCAGGAGCCCACCTGAAGAACAAAGGGAAGCAGCAAGGTTCAAAGGAGTTCAACAATCAGGAGCCCACCTGAAGAACAAAGGGAGAGCAGCAAGGTTCAAAGGAGTTCAACAATCAGGAGCCCACCTGATGAACAAAGGGAAGCAGTTCAAGTTTCGAGGAAAAGCAGCGCAATTGTTTGTAATCAGGAGCCCACCTGAAGAACGAAGGGAAGCAGCAATATTCAAAGGAAGTCAGCAATCAGGTGCCCGCCTGAAAAACAAAGGGAAAGCACCTCAGAATACAATTCAAGCCAGCAGCAAAGGAATTTCACCCGTAGAGTACAAGTCAACAAAGCAGCAGAAACTGCAAGAGTAAGAAGATATAGATAGGATTCTTGTAATTCATAGATCGTAGTTAGTCTAGCTTCTTTTATTTTTGTCTTGGTGTAATAAGGAGTTTTAGCAAGCAGTAGCAGCAGCAGCAACAGCGAAATCATAGCTTCCTGGTAGTCCCAGCTGCCAAAACTTCCCGAACTACACTGACCTGATTCCTTTATAGCCAAGGATATGTAGGCAACCTCGGAAGCAAGGTGCGGTCAAATCTTTTCAAAATGCTTCCCACGGAGTATTCCAACGGGCAAAAATCGCTCGTATCCGCTCACTTTATCTTTGCACGAAAACTAAAGAGGGGCAGTTGTGAGCACGTGTTTTTTCCCTATGTGAATTACTCCCATAAATTCAAGAAAAAGAATTTTTTTTTCCATTATTTGCAATTTCGTAGATTTTTGTAGCATTTTGTTAATTGTTTGCATTTTTTTGTGCATGTTTAATTTTATTTAATTCATGAAAATACAAAAATACATTGCATTTGCATTTAGGATTTAATTCTACATTTTTAGAGTAATTAGTAAATTAGTTGTTTTACAAAAAGTAGAAAAATCACAAAAAAATAACTCATTTTTGCATTTTTAACTTTTAGCTTTAAATTTTGTAGTTTTCTTTTAATTTGGTAATTAATTAGTTGTTGTAAATACTATTTTGAATAACTAATCTAATTTGGTAGGATAATTTGGTTTAGGAATTAATTTAGGTTTTTATTTTAAATTTGAAAAGAAAAAAAAAATTTGAAATTGAAAGAAAAAGAAAAAGGAACTGAGAAGTTCGGATTTTGGGCCATTTCAATTAGTTTTCCCCCAAGCCCAAACGTTGTATCCCCTGAATCCTTCCCAATCCAGGCCCAAAAACAACTCCCACCCGGTCCAAATCAGTTGGTCTTTCAGACCATCCAAACGACGTAGTATAGGGCCAATACTACGCCGTTTTGAGTTCTCTAATTAATTAAATCCTGGCCCTTCATCTCAGTGCATCCAATGGCCAGGAGCACTTCCCCCACTTTAATTAAAAGTGTCCAAACACCCTGTTTAACCTAAGACTTTTGTTCCACCTTCTCTTTCACCTCTCATCTTCACCGCCGCCCACCACCCACTGGAATTCGCCACCGGCGGCGGCGGGTCACCAAACTCAGCCAAATTTTGACCATATAACCCCCGTTGCCTCCCCATTCCGAATCCACCATTAGTTTTCTCCAAAAATCAGCCAATCCTCTCGAATTTCAAATCTTGGAAGGCAGAAAATCCGAGTTGTTCTACCTTCTCTGATTTTTTCCTTTATTTGTTTCTCTATGGTAATACCACACGGTAATTACCTGGTCATTTAGTAATTTTCAAGGCCTTTCATGGCAGCCAACTTTTGGTCAAGCAACCAGCGTTCCGAGCTTCTGCTTCGTCTCACTTCAGGGCAGGTGTTGAGGATTGTGATATGGAGCACTAGCCGTTGAAGAAATTTTGGTTAGTGCTCATGTTACAATTCTCGCCATTCGCCGAAACCTCTTACTGGTCATAGATTTCTCTGAGTCGTCAATCCTTTTGGTAGACCCTGGTATATTTCTCTCCTTTTTGTTTTATTTTAGTTTTCGTTTTCTCTTCTTTTGTTGTTCTTCATCTTATTTTGGGTTAAGTCATATTAGTTCTGGTTTGATTAAATCAGCATCAATAGTTTAGTAAAACGATTATTTGTTCATGATAGTTTTTCTTTTCCTTTTATTCTTTTTCCTTTTTCTATTTGTTTTTTTTTTGAAGTTTCGTCGTTCAGAGCTTTGTGGTGTTGTAGGTTTTTTGTGAAATTGCGTTGGTTTTGAATTTTATTTGGGCTTTGTATAGAAGAAGCCCAAAGAGGGGAAGTGAAATTCTGGTAGCCAGCCCATGGGTTAGGACTGGGATGTGGGGTAATTGGACCCATGTCTGTTTTCCGAAGGGTAAATAATGGAGGTTTAAAGGTTAGTTTAGGAAATTGGGCAAGGGGAATCTCTTGTAACTGATGGGGAAACTTCTAGGAAGGTGGGGTTTGGGACTGTTTTAACAAACAGATTTTTGAATTAAGGACTAACTAGCAAGAATGAAAATTAAAAAAGCAGTAAAGGGCAAAGACAGAAATCATTTCTGCTGCCCTAAAACTTCTCTATAAAAGGTTGTTTCTTCACTATCAAGTCAGATTTTGGAGAGGTTTTTAGAGACTAAAAAAAGCTGAAAAACATAGAAACAAATGGCTGAAAGAAATAATCAAAAAGAGAACACTGAAGTTTCTACATTATTGTTCAAATTTGCTTGGGGTCTGTTTTTAATCTTCTTAACTTGGAACCTTCAAAAGATTTCTAGTTCATTTGGGATTCAAAATGGTTAAAAAGTTAGTTTGTTGCTGCTTGGTTTTGCTGAGTTACTGCTGCTGTTTCCCATTAACCTCAGGCTATTTTTCCTTGTTTATTTGCTGTATTCCGGTACACATCTCGAATTCTGAACAATGTAAAAATGGTTGGTTGGATTTGAAGAATGAAGATCCTCGGATTTTACTCAATATCTTCTTTGTCTTTTCATTTGACTTGTAGCTTACTTCATTCGTTTTAATATGCTAAGAACTGATGTTGTGTATCTCTTAGTCGTAATGAACATTGGAGAAATAGTTTTGTTTTGTTGTTTAATATAAAGTATAATAGTTTGTTACATTGGGAGATCATGTTATTCATGGACTGTGTTTGAACTTTGTATGCTGGTGGGAGCAAGGGGTCTTAATATCATTTAAGGGTTAGATTGTATGCGACGGGTGTTGAATTATCTCGTGATTTGGTTAGGATCAGTTGTATGTGTAAATGTCCCTGCTATTTTTGTTAATATCAGCTTTGTAATTCGAATATCAGTACCTTCTTTTTGGTGTTTGAGTTGTTGCATTAATTCTGTTGAAAAATGGATCAAAAGGGGGAAAGGGAAATAAAGTCCAAGAGGACCTCCATGTTGAAATTTGTTTCTTTTCTTAAACGTATTGGGCCAATGTTGGCCCATATTCGCTGATTTGCTGAACATCTAGTTCAAAATGGTTTTTCATAAACGTTTTCTTTTTTGTTCTGTTTTGGGATCGATCTTGGTCCCTGTTGGAGCCTCTACTCCAGTTTGCTCTCCTTGAGGGTTGTAGGGTGAGAACCCCACCAGATTTTGGCAGGCTTGGGCATGATCTTCGAGCCCAGCATTTCATTTAGCTGCTACTGTCGGGTTTGTCTACAGCAGGCCTGGCCCAAACGCATGGAAATCTAGCTCAACTTCAATAGCTAAGTAAAAATGGCTTTAAATCTTAAGTTAATGTACTTCTTTGGTTAAATTGAGGTGTGCCGTTTTCACCATATCACTCATGGCCCTCATATGAATTATTAATTTAACATTAAATAAATGAACTTCGTAGTTTGCTTTAGGCTCGTTGAATATATAATTATCATGGCTATTAAAGTCCGGGGGTGCATTTCATGTGACCCGGTTCTAATTTTCAACAAGGTTAAATAGAACGCGTCGTGACTCACGGGTGCATTTCATGTAGCGTGGCTCACATTGTGTTTCAAATAACCTTGAATTTTCCTTAAATAAATAAAAGCGGTTTAGAAGTTAAAAATGCACACAGGCTTGAAAGTGTTCTAAAACCAGATAATTAGGCCAATAATAACGATTGAGCGACCGTGCTAGAACCACGGAACCTGGGAATGCCTAACACCTTTTCCCGGGTTAACAGAATTCCTTACCCAGATTTCTGTGTTCGCGGACTATAAGACAGAGTCAATCTTTCCTCGATTCGGGATTTGAAACGGTGACTTGGGACACCATAAATTATCCCAAGTGGCGACTCTGAATTTTAATATAAATAATTCTATTTCGATTGTCACTTTAATTCTAAAAAACTCCCTTATACCCCTTTCAGGTGGTAAAAAGGAGGTGTGACAGATCTGTCCTTGGATCGCCTTGAGGCAGATTACGCTTCGGGGCGTTCCTTCGATCTTCTACGTAAGGCCGGTATCTTTCCTTGTTTGGTCTCGACTCCCTTTCCGTAAGCTTTTGTTCTTTTGTTAAGAGCCTGCTAGGATATACTAAGCCTGAAGGGGCTCCTAATTGGTCGTCTTCGACCCTGATATTCGATTGATACCTGTTGTGCACATCCGCCCAGGTCACGGCGGGACATTCGATCAAATTTTGTTTTAGCTGCTTGGAAGCTACCGAGATTTGTTCGTTCAAGCCCTGAGTGAAGGCTTGCACTGCCCATTCATCGGAGACCGGTGGTAATTCCATTCGCTCCATCTGAAATCGAGATACAAATTCCCTTAGCATCTCGTTTTCTCTCTGCTTGATTTTGAAGACATCGGACTTCCTGGTGGCGACCTTGATGGCACCGGCGTGTGCCCTCATAAAAGAGTCTGCCAACATGGCAAATGAATCTATCGAGTTCGGGGGTAGGTTGTGGCACCACATCATGGCCCCCTTCGACAGTGTCTCTCCAAATTTCTTCAGTAGGACGGATTCAATCTCGTCATGCTTTAAGTCATTCCCATTTACAGCACAAGTATAAGCAGTAACGTGCTCATTGGGGTCTGTGGTCCCGTTATACTTCGGGACATCGGGCATTTTGAATTTCTTCGGGATGGGCTTCGGAGCCGCACTTGATGTAAATGCTTTCTGCACGAACTTCTTTGAATCTACACTCTTCAGAATCGAAGGTGCGCCCGAGATCTGATCGACCGTCGAGTTATAAGTCTCCACCTTTTTATCGTTATCCTCTATCTTCTTATCTCCTGATTCAATCCTTTTGGTGAGGTCCTCGAGCATCTTCATAATAGCGGGGTCTGTTGTTGACCCGTTGTTACTCGATCTTTCTTGTGCTTGCTCGACTCGAGGAGCCGTTTCCGGTGCTGCTGTGCTTGGAGTTTTTTGTTGACTTTGTAGCTGAGCAATAACCACTTGTTGCCCTTGCAACATTCCAAAAATGACTTGAAGACTAACGTCTCTTTCTTCCCCGCGCACACTTCCGTCGGTATGAGAGTTTACATCGACATGCACTGCGTTGCGTGAGCTTACATCGATGGGGATTTGTGTTGGTGCCTCCCCTGGGTTTTGTGGTGGTACACCGGCATCTACTGGTGCTACCCCTGGGTTTTGCGGTGGTACACCGACGTCTGCACTGTTTTCTCCCTAAAGCCCAATACCGTTGCTTTCGCGTACATTTGCTGAGTTAGACATTTTGACCTGAAATAAAAGATTCTTGGACAAGAAAAAGTGTGAAGAATAACTTGTGTTTTCAGAAAATTAGCACCAAAACAATCACTATTATTTTTAGCCCCACGGTGGGCACAAAACTGTTTACCTTGAAAATGGTAATGACAATTATATTTAATTTTGTGGTTCTAAAAATACGTGACTAATTTCAATACTAGTTATTATGCGATGGATGCTAAGTGTGAATAAAGAAGGTGAGAGATGCAAACCAAAACAATTACAAATCCAAGTCTCGAGCTACTGGAACAATGGCTTCGAGGCCCATTTAGGGCAGTTGATAATGAGCTATCGATGAAGAAACAATGATAATGAAGGCCTCTAAGATAGCCTTTTGCAGCTAATAATAAGCAATAAATGAAGAACAATAAATGAACAATGAAGGAACAACGAAAGAATAAGTAATAAATGTGAAGAACAATCGTCTTAGCAAAGAGAGCAAAGAGTGTTGTATGTTATTCGATGTGTTAAATTCAATAATGATCTGAATCCCTTACAAGATGGCAAGGGTCCCCTTTATATAAAGGGGGGGGGGGGAGGGAATACTAACATAGTACACGTCAAATGATGACGGGAAAAGGCCATTGGTACAGCTGTATAATGGCTTAGTACGGATTGGTACTATTCTTGCAGACCTAGTCAGCTCTAGCCACGTGTTCTTGGGAGCTTTCCCGCCTTTCCATGATGATCGTCGATTTGTACTACTCCGAGATTGACCTTCGACGTGCTCCCTCGAGCGACGCACCTCGGGGTCATACTTCAAATTCTACTTCAAGCTCCTCGAGGTCGGGCATGGAGTGCTACAACAACCTCAAAGTCAAACTCTTCTGATTTTGGCCGTATACAACAATAATCTTAATCTAAAAAATTCATTGTAAAAACTTTTAACCAAATAAACTACATAGACCCAATTTAAAGATGATTTTAAAAGTAAAATTACATCTAACTGCTCATTATATTCTAGTCTTTCCCCATTCAGAAAAAAGATTAAAATAAGCCTAGAATTATGTGAAATTGACCGAATATATCTGTCGTTAATGATGATAGGCTATAATTACATATTTTAGTCGCTTATTACACTCAAATTTACTGCACTTTAGTTGAGTTTGCGCTTTAATCGCTAGTGTTTTGCACTAACGGTGTATTTTATGCCTTATAGGAGTGATTCCGAGCTATATAGATGTTATGGAATGAATTTAAGTAATTTGGAGCTTTGAAGTCTGAGTAAAAGCCCAAGGGATTTAGCCGGGATCGTGTCAGGGGTCGTTTGATAGTTAAGAACAAACGAAGAATCGAGTAGGCATATTGCGCACTGTCTAGTAAAATGGTTAACTTTTTGTTCAGAAGTCTATTTGGGCTCCACAATATATGGTTGGAAAACTAACTCAAAGCGCTACACATTTCATGTTTTACGTTTTTCCAAATTCTAAACGGAACAGGGGGAAAATGCGCGTCAATAGCGCGGTCGCGCTCGTCAGGCAGAACACTGGGCCACTAGCGGCCGCGCTAGTCAAACCCGAGAAAAGTGTCCTTTTTCACATTGGAGAAGGTATAATTGTTTGGGCCAAACCCTACTTGGTATATATACATGGAAAACGATATTTTGAGGAGGTTGGACACACTTTTGAGATAATTTAGACCTAAGGAGGCAGAGGAGAACGTTTTTTGAGAGTAAAACACAAGCATAGAGCCGCCGTGGAGGCCAGGTTTCATCTTTTCTTCCACAAACTCAGTAATTTTTATGTTTCTTTGTATGATTTGTTATTTTGCTACCATGTCTATGTGGAGCTAAACTTCACGTTCTAGGGTTTTGGTTCTTTCACCACTATTGTTATTCGAATATTGATTTTGATTCCTTAGTTTATCATAATAGTTTATTTATTCAATCCTGCACTTAATTATTTGGTTGCTTGATCGCCAATCGAATACTATCTACGAATCTAGAGTTGAACTCGAAAGTGGGAATTCTAGATTGCATATAGGATTGAGTAGAGCAAGTTCTTGAACCTGGGTATCGGGTAAGGGATTCGCGGTTAGGATAGACATATACCTAATTTCCTTGCTCGGTTGATTTACAGGAATTATAAATGCGTTCTTGTTGATTCTAACTCCATAGACATATAGGCGTTAGGTTAGCTTGAATATGCGAGTAAGAACTCGACAGATTCTAATGAGCAATATTAACCATGTCAACCAATAAAGTAGATAAATTAGTTAGTCAATTCAATTGAAGAATACAATAGGAATGCTAGATAGCCTATAACCCTAGATCGTTTTCATTACATTGATATCATAAAAATCTGCTCTTTCTCTGTTTAAAGTTCATTATTTATATTTTTTTTATTTAATTAGTTTACAATAAAATATTTCTAGGTTTAATTCTTGTTTAGATAATTAGGATAGTCTAATTTAGTTAATAATTAATCACAAGTCCTCGTGGGATCGACATCCGACTTTTAGTCACTTTATTACTTGACGACCGCGTATACTTGCGTGTGCATTTGGTCGCAACAGTTAATACTTTGGCACTAACATGCACCTGTCATCCAATATTGCTCTAAATATGCTCTTATTTTAAACGGCCCATATATGGGGCATTTTTTATTCCACGTGCATATTATGAGGGCATAATTGCCACATTAAAGTTCTTAAACTTTTATGTTATTGAGTTATCTCGTTTGGTTCAAGGCAAAGTAAAAAAATAATGATAAAATCCCTCTCAAATCGATTGTTTTCCTTCTGTAAATCTTAAATACACGAACAAAGAGAAGCAAAGTGTAGAAAAACCTAAATCTTTTTGTTAGAGAGAAAC
The DNA here is from genome assembly GCF_001879085.1 of Nicotiana attenuata. NCBI lineage: Eukaryota > Viridiplantae > Streptophyta > Magnoliopsida > Solanales > Solanaceae > Nicotiana > Nicotiana attenuata. Next base: position 220,390 of record NW_017671883.1, read on the forward strand.
AAATATAGTGGCCGGTCAATTTTGAGAGGTTTCGCTTCAACGAATGGTTTAAGCTTTTGTACACTTTATTTCTCTTTGTTCCTAAATCATGCTTATCTTTGTTCCTAAGCAAAGTGCATCATGTTTTGTTTGTACAGAGCGAGTAAGTAATTTATTTTTTCCTATTGAGTTGAGATTCAACACAATTGATTGGTGCAATTTATTTTTTTATTACCTATGGTGGCTAGACTTGTCTATTGTATTAGTTTTTATTGTAGTGATGCCGAGAGTGGCTATTTAGTCGTTGGCCATATGAGGCCGTGGAGATTTTATTGAGGTATTCCAATAAGTGATTTAGGTTTTTCAATAATTTGCTGCTCTTTGTTCGTATTTAAGAGTTATAGAAAAAAGTACAATCGATCTGAGCGGGATTTTATCATTATAAACTTCGATTAAATTGTCATGAATAAACAAAAATAACTCATCAACATAAAAACTTAAGAAATTTAATGGGCCAAATATGCGCCCGAAGTATGCATGTGGGACCAAATATTCCCTCCATACCGACCGTCTAAAATAAAGGCATATTTAGAGCAAGTAAAGGATGACATTCATGTTTGTGCCAAAGTATTAATGATGAGTAAATCCGCTTAATTCGCATAGATCAAGGGCATATTTGGAGTTGTTCCTTTCCCCATTAAAAGAATCTTTACTCTTCTGAAGTTTAACAACAATTAAATATAACACAAATATCAGAAAACCATATATTGTTCATGGAAAAATAAATAATCTTCAAGGCCAAAAAGAATTTTTTAATAAAAATACTAATTTTATTTCTGTTGAGCTAAAGATATACATATTATTTTAATTACGTAAACATGAAATAGTGATGTTCACAAAGACAGAAACTAAAAGAGAAAGACTATTAGTCATCCCGTTAGTTTTGTACATTTTAAGAGTTTAGCTTTAGAAATTTGGTAACAAGTCCATTAAAAATCAACAATAATGCTGTCTGTGCTTCTGTCGTAGCGACCAATTATCTTTTTAACGGGTGTAGTTGAGCGTGATCACTAGGAAATATCATGCAATTGAGGAGCCCCTGCAGTCCCCTCCATGAACATACATATTGCAGCCGATCAATATATAATATATCATTCTATTTTAGACGAGTCCTCTTTTTTCCTTTCTTTTTAACCTTTTAAATTTTTCAAACAAATTGCTTCATAAACATGCTGCATAAAGAAATCATTTATTATCACGAAATGCAAAAACACACAAAATAAGCTGTGATACAAGGACGGAACGGAATAATAATGTTTCAATATGTGTGTCCACCAAAACGTCTGTGTCTTCTTTGAAAAGAAAGTATGGCCTCCTTGAGAGCTTCTTCTCCAAAGTCTGGAAATAGTGTCTATGTGAAGTACAATTCAGAGTAAGCGAGCTGCCACAATAAGAAGTTACTGATTCTCTGTTCTCCACCAGTCCTTATAAATTGTGATGACCCAAAAGGGTCATCACTTGCTTTTAAATTAAATTCTGTGTTTCGGGGTCTTAAAACCCTCTTTTACCTTCATCTCGATTTGCGTGTGCAGTCCGGGCGTGTAGCCGGAAAGCTGTTATGTGAAAAATCTGTGAAATATTAAAATTTTGACTTAAAATGCATTTAAGTTGACTTCGGTCAATATTTTTGGTAAAGGGACCCGGACCCGGACCCGTGATTTGACGGTCCCGGAGGGTTCGTAAAAAAATATGGGACTTGGGCGTATGCCCGGAATTAAATTCCGAGGTCCCAAGCCCGAGAAATAAATTTTTGAAGAAAATTATTTTCTGAAATTGTTTAAAGGAATTTGAAATGAAACTTGATTAGAACATGTTGGTATCGGGCCCGTATTTTGGTTCTGGCGCCCGGTACAGATCATATATATGATTTAAGATGATTCTGTGAAATTTGGTAAAAAACGGATGTCATTTGACGTGATTCGGACCTAAATTGCAAAAGTTGATATATTATGAAGTTTGAGAAAAATCCTTTGATTTTGAGGTTTAATTCGTTGTTATTGAGGTTATTTTGGCGATTTGATCGCACAGATAAGTTCGTATGATGTCATTGAGTTAGTACGTATGTTTGGTTAGGAGCCCCGAGGGCTCGGGTGTGTTTCGGATATGTTTCGGAAGGTTTCGGACATAAGAAAAATTGCAGGTTTTCAGCTGTTGGGTTTCTGATGTTTCCTTCTTCACGTTCGTGGGAGAACCCACGCGAACGCGATGCATTAAATATTGATGAAGGAAATTCCTTCTACGCGAACGCGTAGCATAGGTCGCGAACGCGAGGCATTGGGGGGTTAACCCTTGGCGAACACGGTCCTGGCCACGCGAACGCGAAGGCAAATGATCCTGGGCAGGGGTGGGGCATTTGTTCTACGCGAACACGACCCTTTGGACGTGAATGCGAGGGCTCGAGGAGTTTACTCTCTGCGAACGCGAGCCCGATGTCGCGAACGCTAAGGTCTTCAGGCCTGACTCATTGCGAACGCGATGAGCCTGTCGCGAACGCGAAGGGCAATTTCGCCCAGTTATTTTTAAGTCTCAAAAACAGAACACTTACGGCATTTTCATAAAATTTCATAAACCTCTTCTTCTACAAAGCTCTTAGGCGATTTTTGAAGCATTTCCTCACCATAATCTCTTGGGTACGTAATTTTTAACTTGTTATCTTCCATTTTTATCAACACCCACTAGATTTCTAGGCCCAAAACATGAGATTAAAGGTAGAAAATTAGGGATTTGGGTAGAGTTGGGATTTTTGATTAATTGTGATTTAGACCTCGTTTTGGGGTCGAATTCTTGAAATAATTATATATTTGGGCTAGTGGGTGAATGGGGGATCGGATTTTGGTTCGAACCTCGTGTTTTGACCAAGCGGGCCCGGGGTTAATTTTTGGATTTTTGGGAAGAATGATTAGAAAGCTATAATTAGGCATTGGAATTGAATTTTTTAGCGTTTGTTGATGTTATAAAGTCGATTATGTATCGATACGATTGATTTGGAGCCGAATTCGAAAGGAAAGGCAGCGTTTGAGGCTTGAGTTGGCCGTGGAAGTTTGAGGTAAGTGTTTGGTCTAACCTTACCTTGAGGGATTAGGAGTTGTGTCTTATTTTCTAATTGCTTCTTGTTGAGTACGATGTATAGGCATGGTGACGAGTATCTATGCGTTGGTGTCGAGCACGACCGTGAGTCCTATATTGTGATTTCAATGATTTCGTTGTATTATTCATGCCTTGGTGAAAATTTCTATTTGTTGTGTAAAGTTGTGAAAAGAATTGTGACCTATGAACATTGAGGAGCGTTGGCTCCAGTTGTATAATGAATTGTGGTAGTATAAGTGATAATTGAACCTCTAGAGCAGTGGCTCGAGTTGTGAAGCGAATTGTGAAGTAAAAGTGAGAAAGAGAAGAGATCATTCTTACCCCCCCCCCCCCGCCGGGCTCTTGTTGAGTTGTGGGTCCCTTGCATTGTGTTCTTAATTGATATTACGGATACTTAGGTTGATGATTCTTTGTGTTAGGTAAGGATTATGGTTATAGCTGAGGTAGTTAGATGTTGGAACAAGTTTGGGTATGGCCGAGGTAGTTAGGTGTTGTAACAAGTTTAGTTATAGCTGAGGTAGTTAGATGTTGGAACAAGTTTGGGTATAGCTGAGTAGGAGTTGAGTTAGGATTGGTTATAGCTGATTCTCCCTTGCCGGGATGTTTGTCTTGATATTGTTGTTCCCTTATCGGGAAGTTATTATGTTGCTTTTGTTCCCTTGCCGGTATTCCTTGTGATTTTGTGTTGGCTTGTAAATGGGAGTCGGTGGTACGCCTACCACTAGATTTAATGAAATGGGAGCGGGTGGTACGCCTACCACTAGATATAATGAAATGGGAGTGGGTGGTACGCCTACCACAAGATATAATGAGATGGGATCGGGTGGTACGCCTACCACGAGATATAATGAAATGGGATCGGGTGGTACGCCTACCACGAGATATAATGAAATGTACCACGAGATATAATGAAATGGGAGCGGGTGGTATGCCTACCACAGGAATTAATGAAATGGGAGCGGGTGGTACGCCTACCACAAGATATGAGAAATGGGATCGGGTTGCACGCCTGCAACGAGTTGTGAACCGAGAGCGAAATCTGCCTTTGTTTTCCTTATCCTTATTAGAAGGATAATTTTGGTTTCCTGATAATTCTCTTGGGATTCTGTTTTATCTGTTATTCCCCGAAGCATGTTTCCCCCTCCCATCTTTATTCATTTATTTCTGCTTTACTTTCCGCTGTATATTATAGAACTTCACAGGTTTATTTGGTAGTCTGGTCATAGCCTCGTCACTACTTCGCCGAGGTTAGGCTAGACACTTACCAGCACATGGGGTCGGTTGTGCTGATACTACACTCTGCACTCTTTTGTGCAGACCCCAGTGTTGTAAACTTTGGACCGCAGTGGGATTGCTTATTCTTGTTCATCAGGCGACCCGAGGTAGTCCTACAGGCGTCCGTAGGCCTTGGAGTCTCCTTCCATCTACTATTCCTGTTTCTTTCATGTATTTTCCGAGATAGTATTGTATTTATTTCTTTCAGACCTTTATTTGTAGTATTCTTAGACCGTCTGTGATACTGTGATACCAGTTCTGGGTAGTCGAGGTTCAAGCAGTTGTATTAGATATTCGTGTTCAGTTAGCTTATGGCTTCTTTCTTCCTCTTATGTTAAATTCCGCTGTTTAAATGTTATTATTAATATTAGAATTCCTAACGAATATAAAATGAGAAAAAAAAACGGGTAAATTGGAAAATTAATTGGCTTGCCTAGCTCGTACTAGTAGGCGCTATCACGACTTCCGAGGGTGGGAATCCGGGTCGTGACATAAGTAAATCAAGTTTAGCAAACTTAGTACACTTGGTAGCTAGTTCTTGCTCAAATAATGTATTGTGAATATCCTCTAACTGTAGAAGACCCTTCTTTACTTTATTGGCGCTGCTCTTAGTTGCTTGTAACATGTCATAATGTCCTCCATAGTTTACTGCTATCATAAGATGAAGTCCTGCATTGGGTTTTGTGGTCTCCTCTGTCAATTCTATGCATTTCTGTAAAGTGATGGGAAGTTTGGATCTGTCTCTAATAGCAGACACTCGTACCCCGACCTTGTTGATTTTAAGTAATGAGAATATTGAAAATATTTGTGTGTGTGTAAGTATTAGACCAAATAATTACCTCATAAATTCTTCAAAGAACTCTTCGAACAGTTGCATCAAGAAATCAACCTCCTCCTGCTCAAAATAAATAATGGAAAAAAAAATTCTGAAATTCCAATAAGGCCAACAAAATAGTAATGAGGTTAAACTTTGGAGTTTCCAATTAACGTAGGATGCGTACCTTGGAACGACTCCAATTTTCAGTAGAGAAAGCAAAAGCAGTGATAGCTTGTATTCCCGGTTTGGAAGAAAAGTTACAAATCTCTTTTAATTTTTGAGTAATTAACTTGTGACCCTCTTGCACAGGTAAGCCTCTAGCCTTAGCCCATCTCCTGTTTCCGTCCATTATTAAAGCAACATGTTTAGGGATATTTAGCTGATCAGCTGGATCATCTATTAGTTGGATACGACGACGATCATCATCAATTAGTTGGATACGACGATGATCATCATCAATTAGTTGGATGCTAGTTTCCTCCATGTCACCTTAGGAAAGTGTCCTTGCATGGTTCTGTATAGTTGTTTGACATAATATTTCTCCATCTTCTGAACATCTTCTTCTGAGAGCCCTGCACTTGCAAAGTAGTTCTTTGCTTTGAGAATCTTTTGTATGGCCCATGATACATTCTTTGGTTCTATATTCCAGACTGTGTTCCCCTTTATATAGTAAGTATGTACCCATTGAATCCACACCTTCTCTTTCCTTATGCAAATACTCCATAGTAACTTGCAAATGGCTGCCTTGTTCCATAGCTCCACATTGATGAAGTTCAATCCCCCAGCTACTTTTAGTGCACACAGTTTGTCCTAGGCTATCAAAGCCTTCTTATTTGCTCTGGCGATGGACGCACTGACACACCATATCAAATGAAAGGTGCCATGGTGTATGTTGTTCGCTGATGATATAGTTCTAATTGATTAGATTTCAGGCAACGTTAATGGGAGATTGGAGGTATGGAGGCAGGCCCTGGAGTCTAAAGGTTTCAAGTTGAGTAGGACTAAGAGGGAATATGTGGAATGTAGGTTCAGCGACGTGACGAGGGAAGCGGATGTGGAAGTCAGGCTTGACTCACAGGTCATCCTCAAGAGAGAAAGTTTTAAGTACTTAGGGTCAATTATCCAGGGAGATGGGAGATCGACGGGGATGTTACGCACCGTATTGGGTTGGGGTGGATGAAATGGAGGTTAGCATATGGAGTCCTGTGTGACAAGAATGTGCCACTGAAACTCAAAGGTAAGTTCTATAGAGCGGTGGTTAGACCGGCCATGTTGCATGGAGCTCAGTGTTGGCTAGTCAAGAAGTCACATATACAGAAGATGAAAGTAGCAGAAATGAAGATGTTGAGATGGATGTGTGGACACACTAGGCTGGATAAGCTTAGGAATGAGGATATTCGGGAGCGGGTGTGTTGATACCCAAATTTTCCCTATATATTATTAATAGGCAAAATACTTCAAAATAGCATATGCATGCATATATAAGTATATCCAAATGTTTTATTATTTTTCCTTAAATTCTAAAGATTTTTAAATCAATTTATTCCCAATTTTATCCCTAAAAATCCAATAATAATTTCCAAAATTATTATTTTTGATGATTCATTTATGGGATTCTCATATTTATGCTAAAATGTAGCTAAGATAATTTTTTCATATTTTTATAAATTTATTTAGTATTTTTTAAGCTAAATTGCATACAATTGCAATATTAGCGTCTTTTAAGATCTAATTGCGGTTGTATTCATAAAAATTAAGCCCAGTATTTTTAAATTGATAATTATAAATTATAAATCTTTTTAATGCTTTTAAGTTGTTTTCAGAAATTAATTGCTATTTTTTATAAAATAAATAAGGGAAAAGTGGCTATTTAAAATCTAGCCCCAATTGCATTTCACTTACAGCTTGAATTGGACCTCCAATTTAAATGCAATTACCCCAACCCCAATTACAATCTGAACCAACCCAAACCCGATCCTCTAAACCGCCCCACCTACCCGTTCAATCTAGGCTGTTGATTAAGATGATCAACGGCCACCAGACCTCCTTTCCTAATTAAACCCAAAGACCCCCAAACCCCATTCTCCAAACTCCGCTGCCCCTGAATCCCCCCTTCTCTCTCAATCCTCTCTCAAATCCTGTCAAACCCTAGCCGCCGCCATCAAACTACAACCCCAATATCTCCTAAATCTATGGCTTCCAAGGTCTCGCGGAGACCTGTACCGACCTCCCATGGTTTCTACGTGTCCGATTCTGTGGTCTCATGACCATATCACGAAGGGTTTTGTCCAGTCTTTGCTTGATGGCTATTCTCCGGTCGTCTCTGACTTTTTCTCCGGCCAGCCAAGGTTATTCGAGTCAGACTCTTGACTCTCATGCTTAGATCGATGGTTTTCAAAGCTTTTCTCATCATTTGGGTTTCTTCTGAAACCCTAGCCTCTAGAGGTTCTTTCGATTTCTCTTAGATCTGTTTCAGATCTATGTTTGCTCTGGACTTTTAAGCATTTTTCTCAAAGTTTCTTTTAAAACTCTGCCTTCAAAACCCCTTACCTTTTCCGATTAGGGTTTCTGTTAAGTTATTTCAAAAATTTCTTTGATTTTTCTTGACATGTCTTGCTATGTCTGCTCATATCGTTCTTCTACTTGAGTTTGCATGTTAAAGCCCTAATTTCTTTTGACTGTTTATTAGACGAATGTTTGTTTGCCTGAGTTTTATCCGATTTGTTTTGTTTATCCATCTTTAAAATTCTTCTATTGCTGAAAACCCTATGGCTTTGAGTCTGAGACTATTAGTTTAAGTGCATGACTCGATTTGAAGTTCTTTATTTCGAAACCTTTTGCTCCTTTGTGTGATTCTTCTGATTCTGAGTTTCTATCATCTCTAAAACTTGATTATGTTCGAAACCCTAATTTTCAAAGGGGGTTTTCCTCACTTGCTACTGTGAGATTTTCGCATGCTTTTGATATTCTATGTTTCTTCACTACTCATTCAACTGACTATCATGCTTCGAGTGTTGCTATCTACTGAATTTTTCTTTTTGTGCTACTACTGCATGCTATTTCCTCTTGCCAACAGGCTTGGCCTCGCATGTATAATGTTTATGCACCCTATTTATATGCTAATTCTCCTTCCTTGACTGATTTTCAAACTTGTGACTAATTTCAAACTTTTCCTTTGTGGAATTCTAATTTTGCTTGCCCGTTAAAGTTAACTGATTTCTTTTCCTGTTTTGCCTTACTGAATCCTTTCCAAAATTAGAGTATCTCTGTACCTAGACTCGATTGCTAGCTAAATGTTTTACTACTACTTTTATGGCAACTGTCAGCCTGCTGACAAATTGATTTCTTTCCTTGTTTTAAACCTGTCAATACCCGTTAAACAAGTGCTCCCTTAATTAAAGGGAGTCACTTGTATAATTGATTCCGAATCATGATTGTTTCCATGTTTGTGGCTTATTACCTCTCTCTCACTCGTTTTCAAAAAACTATAAATACCCTGTACTTCTTTTCTTTCAAGACACGAACACAAGGCATAACACTTGATTCAAACACACACTACGCTAAAGCTCTTTCTCTTATCTACTATTACTATATTGCTGCCTTACCTAGCCGATTGAAAGCCAAGGCTAGGCTGTGGGGATACTTGCTTATTTTCTGCATTTGCATTTCTTACTGGTATGTTCTGATTAAGTTTTCTGCACCAACAACAACATGTTTATTTACTTTTTCTTGCATTCTTGTCTGCCTACTGATTGCATTTAACCCAGTACCATTATTTGGCATGCTCTAATTTTTACTTCTCCCGTTCTGGATCAATGTATTATGACCTGTGAATCCTAAGTCCCTGCCTCAATGTGTTTAATACTTGTGGTTGGTTTGGGGCATAACAGCATTGAGAATTGTTGTGCATGACCCAAACCTGATCCTCCTAGGATCATAACCTTCATGTTTTCCCTTATCTGTTGTGTGTTTTGGTTGATTCACAGGTATGTCAGCACTTCCTATTGCTGTGCATGCCCAAAGTTAACCCATGCCCAAGTGTATAGGCCCCTTGCAATGGATTCCCAATCACCTCCCCCCTTTGTGTGAAGTCATTGACTCCCTGAAATGTTAATGGCTGACGCGCATCACCCTTTCCCTCTCTTTTATTCCCTCAGCTCTTAAAACTCTATTTCTGCACTTTCACTCTCTTCTTAGACTTAACTTTTGCCCCCTTTATGTGAGCCTTGCCTTGGAACCCATGAGCTCCCTCTGAACTTGGACACATGAGGGCTGGCATTTCCACACTAAACTCATCTCTTCTGGTTGTGTAACTTGGGTGTGAGCACTGCCCGGGGTCCATTGAGGCCCTTAAGGAACTCTGACACACCTAGGTCTGAGAAAAGGCTTTGAAATCAATGGCATTGGCGATGATACGGTTCCTTGCATATCTCAAATACGAAGTCAAATTAGGCTTTCCTATGGTTGTAGTTTTTCATTCATTCTTTCTTTTGTAATTCGGTATTTCTGGTTTGTAATAAGTTGTAATAAATATTTGGGGACGGCTAGTAAAAAGGGTTGGGTGATCATGTATGCTCAAGGGTAGAAAGCATGGCTATAGCACTGTTTTAAATTCTTTGTGTTCCATTCTGCATTTTAGACACCATGACTATAGGGTTTATCTCAATCTGCATTTTCATCTATATACACCTCTCAATCAATGTCACACCTAGATAACCTACCTATAGGACGTATTTAAACTCCGCATGCCACTTAGATATCTTGCTTTAAGTGCTAAACGGCTAGAAAATAAGTGTCATGTTCGCAATGCTGAAATCAGTAACATATAGAAGTAATGCCTATAGGGATTCTTAAATAAATCTGATTCGCTTCATTCACACTCAATGTTAGATATCATGTTCATAGGGATTAAATCAGCAATAGTAGATACCATCACCTACAGAATCTGAAATTGGTCTGTTTTAAAATCAGTCTATTCTGAATCAGTTTTAAACAATCTAATTCCCTTATTTAACGAGGTTTAATCAGCATGCCTATAGTATCTCAAACAATTCGTTTTTACTGTTTCGCCGCATTCTGAATTAAGTAGATATCATGCCCATAGGACTTCGTCTAAACACTTAGGCAAGCCTTAGAGTAATAACAATAAAACTGAATTCGCCTCTGTTAATTAGTAACTGCTCCAACCAGCAGGCAGGCCTGATTTGGGCTTCTTATGTGAGGTATCTGATGAATCTGGCTCTGAATCAAACTCCCCTCATCTTTAGTATTTCAATAAGACCCTAAAAGTATGTGTATGTCATGCTAGTTATGTGCTTTTGTTCAAGGAGGTGTATTTAAGCCTGTACATGTTTATATGCTTCCCCAACATGCAGTATGTGTTTTGTATGTCGCCTTAGATTTTTATCCTTTGAAACCAATCAGCCTAATACCCCTTCCCTTTAGGAATAGTAGTCATAAATACCTCCGGGACTGATAGGAACGGGACGGGTAATAGCATGCAATAGTAATCGAGACCAATCCGCGCTTAGTACCTTAAACGGGGTGGGAAAGGGTAGATTTGGATATGATGACCGGTGCGCTAATACCACGTGTAGCCCCTCTCTTGAGAAGTGATTACCGGGTATTGCATTGATGTGATCCATATTATGAATAAACCTAGGACCCCCTTTCCTTTTCTTTCTTTGTCTTTAAAATATTTTGACCTCTTCTCAAAATCCCCCTCCTTTTAATAACTGCTCTTTCATGCTTTGTTTACTTCCAAGCATTTGCGTATTAAAATCCCTCTTACTTGAGCCTTATTTGTTTACTTGTTAATTGCATAAATTTACAAAAACTATCTGGCCGGGAACCACACTAGTGGATCCTGAGGGGTGCCTAACACCTTCCCTTCGGGATAATTTCAAGCCCTTACCCAATCTCTGGTTATCCAAACAGCTTAGAACTGAACCTCTATTGGTGTCCTAATGCACCTTAACTCATTAGGTGGGGACTCTCCAAATGCAAAACCCACTTCCCAAAAGGAACGAGTTGTCCCATACCAAAAATGTCATAAACCTGATTCTCCCACCGTGAGGAGGGAAAAAGGGAGCGCGACAGTGTGGCGACTCTGCTGGGGATAGATCTAGGCTTTTACCATTTCAGACTGTTATTGTGAATTTATATCTCTTTATGTGCAATTACTTGTTTAATTCCTTTAAGCATTCAATTCCCTTTTCGATTGCAAAACTGACTTGTCTTTTTTTTGTTGTCTTTCCTTTACTACTGCTTTAAATTATGAAACTGTTGTATTTACTGCTTTCTTAACGTGCAAATACGTGACAACATGCTTTTGATTGTTGCATAATCATGCTCAACATCATATTCCACTCGTGCCAAACAAATCCCATAGCAACGCTTATAATGAGTGGTTGCGCTCTTCCTATATTATTACCCCTTAAATCCGGAAAAGTCATATTTGCGGTAAAACCAGTCGATCAACGGTGTAGTCGACGGTTCCGTGCCTTTCCCCCTTGAGTTGCTCGCTCAAGGGTACCAGCCTAAAACCCCATAGAAACCTTATTACATTTAAATTGTACATGCGTCATGGTCAAACCTAGCCGGATCAGTTATGTTGTCCACATAATGATCCTTTAAGATAGCCTTATCCAAAGTCCACTGGGTTTCCCTAAACCCAAACGGACATCATCACGTTCTGTGTATTTATTTGGAGAATCAAATGCTTAATACTAATTGTTGATGTTATAAAGTCGAGTCCGGTGGGGGTAGGGCCTAACCCTTCTGTCTTGCAGATAATGAGGCACGAAATTCCCAGATTCGGCATGGTTACCAACATCCACCCAAGACTGCTAAGCTGGTGGAAAGATCTTCACTCCAGTGATCAGACTCTCGTCCGAAAATATCTAGGGAATCTACCTTCCCTCTTGGAAATTCAACCCAACAACAAAATCATAGAAGCTGCCACATTGTTTAGGGATTGTGAAAGGGCTGTGTTCCGCTTTGGGGACATTGAGATGACACCCTTGCTAGAAGAAATAGGAGGGTTGGCCGGTTTGGTATGGGAAACTCGGGGTTTACTAATGCCAGAGAACCGCAAGGGCAGGGGCTTCCTCAAAATGATGGGTCTGAAGAAGAATCCAGAATTAACATGCCTAAAAGAATCCTATATCCCCTTTGACTATTTATATGAGAGGTACGGTCACAGCAAATCCTACCGCACCTATCCTGACGAGTTTGCCATCACATCATTAGGGCATATTCACCGAAGGGTCTTTGTATTCATGTTTTGTTTCCTATGGTTGATTGTGTTTCCAATAAAGAAAGCAAGAATCCACACCAGACTGGCCATGGTAACTAAGACCTTCATGGAAGGAATTGGCGGGAAACCATTCAGCATAGTGCCCATGATCATTGCGGAAATATACCGAGCCCTAAAGAAGTGTCAACGGGGAGCCAGTCACTTCGAAGGCTGCAATTTGTTCAACTTTGGCTCTACTTCAACTATGGCTCATGGAGCATCTCCAAAGCAAATGAATTATATCCCCGATATGTTTGCTCAGCCGGAGGATGCCAAAGGATGGTTCGAACTGTTTGATAATTTGACCGAGGGACAAGTACAATGGATGTTCGAGTGATTTCCAACCGAGGAATTCATCGCCCAATCCAGAGACGCGCCTTTCCTGATATTGATCGGTCTGAGAGGAACATACCCTTACGTCCCTCTACGGGTTATGAGGCAAGCTAGTAGGAAGCAGGTTGTACCCAGGGTCGACAAGATGAGTCACTTCCGGGCTAACTTCCACGATGATGATAGCCCTTACAAGTGCCAAGCTCAGCATATGTGGCACTACAAGATCATCATGGGGAAGGATACCATCGAACCAGATAGATACCACGCTGATTGTGCTCCCTACTATTCCGGCTGGTTGGAGGATAATCATGATGGTCTGAGCCAGCATGGGTTTGTTCTAGGTCACAGGATCATAGACGAAAAGGCTAAGGCACAGGTCAAATACAACCAACTGCGCAAGAGGATCCGGGAGTGCGAAAGCGAGCACCGTGAGATACAAGAAGCCAATCAAAAGTTAATTGAGGAATGGAAGGACATGGCTGTCAGTGCCAGCAAGCGACTGGGATACTTGGAGCGAGGCATAGTGGAGCTGGAAAGAAAGTTTCTCAAAAGGGTCAAAGACTATCAGAATGCTGAGGGGAACGAAGGTGGACATCTAGCCAAGGCCCACCTATTGCTGGGACTTCGCGAGCTGGGGAAGCTGTTCGACGGAGCCAAGGATGCCGAATCGGGGGAAGGTCCTTCAGGGACCAAGTAGATAGGATTTTATCTTTTCGCTATATAAAATGTAATAAGGCCAATGGCCATTAGTGACTTTTATTTCCGGTTATTTATTGTCGATTTGGGATTCGTCTTATTTTCTATCAATAAAATGAGGCATTTAGCAGCCTGAGCTCTCCAAATCAACTTGTCGCTAGGCCTACCTCGGGCACGAAGAGGTCCCCAAATTAGGACGCAATTTACATTCTCGCACTATGTGTTTAAATATTGCAACATTTTTTTGTAACACCCAACTAACTTGGTTACCTTTTTGCTTTATGTTTTGTTTTGTTATTCCCCTCCCCAAAGGTTAGTTCGAGCACTCTGGCAACGTTATCCTATTCCACAAGATCCAAGGGTCCTCCACCCACTCCTCCTCTAAGTCCTATTAAGAACAAACAAAGGCAAAATGGAAGATTTGAACAGCGTTAGAAGGGAGAATTCAACTGAACGGGTAGAGGTAACTAATGGACATGGCACTCAGGTTCCTAAGGAAAATGTATCCCAGCTTGAACAGAAATTGCTAAAATTCCAGGAAGAGCTCGACCAGGTTCGGAATCTGGCAAGTTTGTCATTCTCGCTCAGCACCCCAGATATCACCTTTCCCAATACTCAAAACCCTACACCACCCCAAAACATCCCAAAGAAACAAAATCATCCCACTCCCCATATTATTCCACCAAAGACCAAATGCAACACTTGCCACACCACAAACAACACCCCATTGCTTCTCCCAGAACTCCAAAACTCCACAAATGACCACTTCCACACCCACCATAAAACCCCCATCTACGTGGAGACCATGCCACTCTCCACCCAACCCATCTCAGGCACACCCGAGTCTGATGATAAAGATTTGCTTATCAGAAACCTGGCTGAAGAACTTAAGAAATTGACTAGCCGAATCCAGGGCGTTGAAGGAAACAAGGGAATTGAAGGGTTGAATTATGAAAATCTCTGTATACAGACCGATGTCGAACTGCCCGAGGGGTACAAACCTCCAAAGTTCAAGATGTTTGATGGTACAGGTGATCCCAGGGTCCATTTGAGGACGTATTGTGACAAGTTGGTTGGGTAGGAAAAGACGAGAGAATCCGCATGAAGCTATTCATGAGGAGTCTAAAAGGAGATGCACTATCCTGGTACATCAGCCAGGATCCAAAGAAATGGTCAAGCTGGGTAGGCATGGCCTCCAATTTCATGGACAGGTTCAGATTTAACACAGAAGATGCGCCGGATGTGTTCTACATTCAGAATCTAAAGAAGAAACCTACAAAAACGTTTCGCGAGTATGCTACTCGCTGGAGGTCGGAAGCCGCTATGGTCAGACCTGCCTTAAAGGAGGAACAAATGAACAAATTCTTTATCCAGGCCCAAGACCCGCAATACTATGAGCGACTGATGATGATTGAAAGCCACAAATTTTCTGATATCATCTAGCTGGGGGAACGAATCGAAGAAGGCATTAAGAGCGGCATGGTCACAAACTTCGAGGCCTTGCAAGCTACAAATAAGGCCTTACAGTCCGGTGGTGTGTCCAAAAAGAGAGACGTAGGAGCTGTGATGTTTGCACAAAGAACCAAATCTCCTATCAAATATCAAACCTACCCGACACCTCCACTCACATATCAGCCCACTCCGAATTACCAAGCACCCTCACCGCCCGCCTATCAACCATCTCCACCTCCCGTATATCAGCCTACTTCACCTAGATATTCCCAACCCGCGCACATTTTACCAAACCTACAATACTCAACCATCCCACTATCAGTCACCTCCTACTCGTCAAAACTTCCCTAGACCACGACCAAATTTTGACCGCAGGGCTCCCAAACAATATACAGCCATTGCTGAACCCATTTATCAGCTATATGAGAGACTCAAAGCCGCCGGTTATGTCACCCCCATCCCGGCTTCAACCCCTGAGAATCCTTCTCAGTGGGTTAACCCAAACAAATCCTGTGCATACCACTCCGGCATGAAGGGACACACTATCGACGAATGTCGCTCCTTGAAAGACAAGATCCAGTCTCTGATCGATGATAAGGTTATTATGGCGAAAGAACCCGCCCCGAATGTCCGCAACAACCCTCTTCCAGACCATAAAGGCGGGGATATTCACATGATTGAAGTAGAGGATTATTGGGATCCCAAGGGATCCATTGGGTTGATCACGGAAGGCGATGATCCAAAGAAGCCAGCGGTTACCCTCAACCCCATCAGGGTCCAGATCCAACCATCTAAGGTCATTGAGGTAGATGTGTCTATCCCTCTTGAGTTCGAAGCAACTCCATCAACAAAGGCACCAGCACCATGAAGTCGCAGTTTTGCCACCTAGAGAACATGTCCCATTCGAAGTAAAGGTGGCCGCACCAATCCCAGTGGCGATGTCCGTCATACTGCCATTCCACACAACTGGGATTACACAGCCGAGGCTAGGAGAAAAGGCAAAGTCAGGTTCGAACAAACTATTGCAGCACAGGGTATGACAATGACTGGAAAAGTCTATACGCCGGAACACTTAGCTGAGTCAAGTAAGCAAGCTTCCAACCGGCCAATCATCATTGAAACAGGCCCAGATGACCTTTGGAGAAAATACAGGCCAAGGAGTATTCAGTCATTGACTAGCTGAACAAAACACCAGCGCAAATATCCATCCTCTCACTGCTGTTGAATTCCAAGACACACAAAAATGCTCTGTTGAAGGTGCTAAGTAAAGCCTACGTACCAAGCAACATCACCGGCGGGGAAATGGCCAACATGGTGGGACAAGTATTAGAGAGCCACAAAATCACCTTCTATGAGGACGAGCTGCCGCCTGAAGGGTTGGGACACAATAGAGCCCTGCATATCACAGTACAATCTGAGGACTATTTCATCACCAGGATCCTGGTCGATGGGGGTTCTAGCCTTAACATCTGTCCTCTAGTAACGCTCAAGAAGTTGGGCAAGGGTTTGCACGAGATAAAAGAAGGAGCTATCAACATAAAAGCTTTTGATGGATCCTTGAGGGCCACCATTAGTGAAATAAGCATGTGTCTTCAGATGGGACCAACTTGGTTCGATGTTGAGTTCCAAGTAATAGATGTGCCCGCATCCTACAACCTGCTATTAGGACGCCCCGGGATTCATTCTGCGGGGGTTGTGGCTTCGATGCTGCATCAGGCCGTGAAATTTGAATGGAATCACCAGGAAGTGATCATTCACGGTGACGGCAGCAATCCTATATACAGTCATCAGACCATTAGGGCAATAGGGGGAAGAAGGAAGTTAGGTGGGAAACCTACCACCACATCAGCGAGTCAATGCTGTGGACAAAGATAAATAGTGGGACAACAAGATCGAGAGTATATTGAATTGGAGTGGGTACGAGCCCGGCAAGGGGCTAGGCAAGAACCTCCAGGGGATCGCTAAACCCATAAAGCTCAAGAAGCACGACACTACTTTCGGTCTGGGATACGAATACACTTGGGAAGAGTTCAACAGCTGGTCGCCGCCATGGCGTGGTCCTTACTATCCACTGGAGCAACCGATACCGCACTTAGAGCAGACTTTCCAACAGGCTGACGTCGTCAATGGGACGGACGAAGAGGAGGCGCTCGCAGCAGTGAAAAATTTGTTTTTAGAAGGCAATGATATGGATTGCTGTGTTATCCTTGAGGAGGAGGAGGAGGAGGAAGGCCCTTCCATACAGGCCGTGAGCAGAGGAGCGCACCTCAACAACTGGACCATCAGAACCGCAAGAGCCCGGCGAGCCTCGGAGTAGCAAGGCTGAACAAGCATCATGCACTATCTTTTATTTTACTAGTTAATTTTTCCTTTCGCATTTTGATTTTTGCAATAAGATCTTCAATGTTCAAAACAGTTATGGAATTTATCAAAGCATTTCGATTTTTTCTTATGAATCAACACTCATTATTATTTTTCTCTCATTACTTTACTTATACAGCATTACTATTACTTATCTTGATGAACCAATGATTGTGACATGCAATGAGACAACGCAACAAACAGACATTGATTCAGAGGAAGATGATATACCAAAGGAAATTGTCAAAGAAGTAGAGAACTTTGAGAATAGAACGAAGTCCAACCTGGACGAGACAGAAATTGTTAACTTGGGAGTTGCAGAAAATGTCAAGGAAACACGAATCAGCGTCCATTTGTCGCCATCATAAAATAAGGAATACACAGAATTTCTAAGGGAATATGAGGACATATTCGCCTGGTCATATGACGATATGACTGGTCTAAGTACGTCTATTGTGACCCATAAACTGCCAACTGATCCAACATGTCTGCCGGTAAAGCAGAAGCTCAAGAAGTTAAAGCCTGACATGAGTTTGAAAATCAAGGAAGAAGTCACTAAACAGGTCAAAGCTAAGGTTCTCAGGGTAGTTGAATACCCGACATGGTAAGCCAACATTGTACCAGTACCAAAGAAGGATGGGAAGGTCAGAGTCTGCATTGACTACCAGGATCTCAACCGGGCTAGTCCGAAAGACGACTTCCCCTTGCCAGATATACACATCCTAATCGACAATTGTGCCAAGCACGAGTTACAGTCATTCGTTGATTGCTTCGCCGGTTATCATCAGATCTGGATGGATGAGGAAGATGCTGAGAAAACTGCTTTCATCACGCCATGGGGGATGTATTGTTACAAAATGATGCTGTTCAGCCTAAAGAATGCAGGGGCTACCTATATGAGGGCCATGACTACCATCTTTCACGACATGATACACAAGGAGATAGAGGTATATGTGGATGAAGTTATCATAAAATCCAAGAAGGCCACTGACCACATGAGAGATCTGAGGAAGTTTTTCGACAGATTGTGGAGGTACAACCTGAAGCTAAATCCCGCAAAGTGTGCATTTGTGGTTCCTACTGGGAAGCTGCTTGGGTTTATTGTGAGCCGCCGAGGAATAGAACTGGATCCATCAAAAGTCAAAGCCATTCAAGAACTGCCGCCGCCAAAGAGCAAAAAGGACGTGATGAGTTTCTTAGGGAGACTGAACTATATCAGCCGGTTTATATCACAGTCCACAGTCATCTGCGAGCCAATCTTTAAGATGTTGAAGAAGGACGCCGCTACCAAATGGACCGACGACTGTCAAAGGGCCTTCGACAGAATCAAGGAGTACTTGTCAACACCACTAGTCTTGGTCCCGCCTGAGCCAGGTAGACCCTTATTACTCTACCTTGCGGTGTTGGATGGAGCTTTCGGTTGCGTTCTGGGGCAACATGATGAAACATGAAGGAAGGAATAGGCCATCTATTATCTCAGCAAGAAGTTCACTCCATATGAGGCCTGATATTCTCTCTTGGAACGCACCTGTTGTGCTTTGACTTGGGTCACTCAAAAGCTAAGGCATTACTTCTGTGCCTATACTACATATCTCATATCAAGGATGGATCCTTTAAAGTACATCTTTCAGAAACCCATGCCCACTGGCAAGCTAGCCAAGTGGCAAATCCTGTTAAGTGAGTTCGACATTGTCTACGTAACTCAGAAAGCGGTCAAGGGACAGGCCCTGGCAGATCACCTCGCTGAGAATCCCATGGATGGAGAATACGAACCCTTGAAAACGTATTTTCCTGATGAAGAAGTATCATTCGTAGGAGAAGATGTTGCCGAGTCCTATGATGGTTGGAGAATGTTCTTCGATGGAGCAGCAAACTTCAAAGAAGTTGGCATAGGAGCAGTGTTGGTATCAAAAATCGGGCAGCATTATCCAGTGTCTGCCAAGCTAAGGTTCCCCCGCACTAACAACATGGCCGAATATAAAGCTTGCATCCTAGGGCTCAAAATGGCCATTGACATGAACATCCAAGAGTTGCTAGTGACTGGGGATTAGGACCTACTCATACATCAGGTGCGAGAAGAATGGGCAACCAAGAACTCTAAGATACTCCCGTATCTGCATCATGTACAGGAGTTGAGAAAGAGGTTCACAAAGACAGATTTCTGACATGTTCCTAGAATCCAGAATGAATTCGCCGATGCATTGGCTACCCTGTCATCCATGATACAGCATCCCGATAAGAATTTCATTGATCCCATACCGGTGAAAATTTATAATCAGCCAGCTTACTGTGCCCATGTTGAAGATGAAGCAGATGGAAAACCTTGGTTCCATGATGTCAAGGAATACTTGGCGAAAGGAGAGTACCCGGAGCTTGCCAATCATACCCAGAAGCACACGCTGCGGAGGTTGTCTAACAATTTCTTTCACAGCGGAGGAATCCTGTATAGGAGGACTCCTGATTTGGGATTATTAAGGTGTGTTGACGCAAAGGAAGCATCCAAGCTGCCAGAGGAGATTCATGCTGGGACTTGTGGTCCACATATGAATGGTTTTGTTTTAGCAAAGAAGATACTCCGGGCTGGTTACTTTTGGATGACTATGGAGACAGATTGCATCCAGTACGTCCGGAAATGCCATCGCTGTCATATTCATGCCGACATGATAAAGGTGCCGCCAAATGAGCTCAATGCAACAAGCTCGCCTTGGCCATTTGCCGCTTGGGGAATGGATGTTATTGGTCCAATTGTGCCCACTGCTTCAAACGAACACGGGTTTATCCTAGTATCCATCGATTATTTCACCAAATGGGTCGAAGCAGGATCCTACAGGGCAGTGACTAAGAAGGTCGTGGCAGACTTCGTCCGCGACCGTATTGTTTGTCGATTCGGTATCCCAGAGTCGATCATCACTGATAATGGCTCCAATCTCAATAATGAACTAATGAAAGGAATGTGCGAAACTTTCAGAATCAGCAACAAGAATTCCATAGCCTACAGGCCTCAAATGAATGGAGCTGTGGAAGCCGCCAACAAGAATATCAAGAAGATATTGAGGAAAATGATAGAAAAGCACAAACAGTGGCACGAGAAGTTATCATTTGCCCTATTGGGGTATTGCACCACGGTCCGCACATCGACCGTGGCAACACCTTATATGGTGGTTTATGGTACAAAAGTCCGTACATTCCGTGCCCGGAAGTTGGGAAAACTTTCCGTTTCCCTTT
>NW_017671884.1:0-27830 GCF_001879085.1 Nicotiana attenuata
TGCCTATAGGACCCCGTCTAAACACTTAGGCAAGCCTTAGAGTAATAACTGTAAAATCGAATCCGCTTTTGTTAATTGCTACAACCAGCAGGCAGGCCTGATTCGGACTTCTTATCTGAGTTATGTAATAAACAAATCTGCTTTAATAATCAAGATCCCCTCGTCTATAGTATTATTTAATCAGACCTAAAAAGTATGTGCAAGTCATGCTAGTTATGTGCTTTTGTTCAAGGAGGTGTATATGAGCCTTTATCCGTTTATATATTTCCCCAACATGCAGTATGTGCTTTATATGTCGCCTTAGATTTTTATCCTTTGAAACCAATCAGCCTAATATCCCTTCCCTTTAGGAATAGTAGTCCTAAGTGCCTCCAGGACTGATAGGAATGGGACGGGTAATAGCATGCAATAGTGATCGAGACCTATCCGCGCTTTAATACCTTAACGGGGTGGGAAGGGTAGATATGGATATGATGACCGGTGCGCTAATACCACGTGTAACCCCTCTTTTGAGGAGTGATTACCGGGTATTGCATTGACGTGATCCATTTTAAATATAAACCTAGGACGCCCCTTTTCCTTTATTTGCAAACTCCTTTTAAAACTCTTCTTTTAATTGTTCTTTCTGTGATGTGATTAAATTTAAATCCCCTAATAATTGAGCCCATATTTATCTATTTGCTAAATTCACAATAACCTGGCCGGGAACCACACTAGTGGATCCTGAGGGGTGCCTAACACCTTCCCCTTTGGATAACTTCAAGCCCTTACCCTATCTCTGGTTATTCAAATGGAACTTAGAATTGAACCCCATTGGTGTCCTAATGCACCTCAAATCATTAGGTGGAAACTCTTCAAAATGCAAAACCCAGTTCCCAAAAGGAACAAGTTGTCCTATACCCAAATGTCATAAACTCGATTTCGCGAGAAAAAGGGGGCGCGACAGCATCTCCTCATTAAACGACCCACCCCCTGTCACGACCCCAGTTCGCCCTCCGTGAACTATCGTGACGGCACCTAGTCTGTACGACTAGGTAAGCCTAACAAATGCGGAAACAAACAAATCTTACGGAATAAATAATCAAAAGCTGAATAACTAAAAGAAATAGTATTTAAATGCTGCTCAGCATATACACACAACTTTTCAAAATCTGATACACTATCCCAAAACCCGGAAACTCACGGATCCACAAGCTGAGAAAACACTACATAGCTCTAATCTCTGGAATGTCTAATCAAGAACATAAAGTACAGAAGGGCTAAATACTAGATGCAGGAATACAAAGAGACTCCTCGGTTTGCGGACGCGACAGATATACCTCGAAGTCCCGTAGAATCGCCTCGCCTCAATAATGGTAAGCCTAAGCAGAGGTACCTGGATCTGCGCATGAAAAACATGCGCAGGAAGGGCATGAGTACACCACAATGGTACTCAGTAAGTACCAAGCCTAACCTCGGTTGGGTAGTGACGAGGAAGGTCAGGGCCCTACTGAGGTTCAATAAGATATTAGGTTTAACAGTCTGAAATAAATAGTGTAAATAAGTAACACAAGATATAAAGGACAGCAACAACTATCACAGAGGCAAGTAAAACACAGTAAGAGGATACAGCTCAGCTCCAAGATAACAACCGGGGATCTCCCAGGATACCGTCCAGTTGTCCCCAAATATAAATATCATATCCAGTGGATCTCCCGGGTGCAGCCCCGTAGTCCAACTCATAAATGTGTAGGGGGATCTCCCGGAATGCAATTCCGTAGTCCCAAATTAAACATACAAGGGAGCTCCTGGGATACCGTCCCGTAGTCCGAACTCATAAATGTGCAGGGGGATCTCCCGGAATGCAATTCCGTAGTCCCAAATTTAAACATACAAGGGAGCTCCCGAGATACCGTCCCGTAGTCCCAAAGTAAATATGCAACAACAACAAGAATTCAATCCAATCAATTGCATATCAAAGTGAAGCAGGTAAACCTAACCTAGCATGGTTCACGTAATACAAATAATGCAGTTAAGGCAAATAGAGCAATTTAGTCAAGTAGACATGCTTCTCTAGGCTACAGCAGGTTTAGTTTCCAAATAGTGTAAGCAAGGAAAGGAAGAACACAATTCAAGGCTATTTTTAATGAAAAATCGGATTTCCAACAATTAGCACAAGTACGCGCTCGTCACGTCACGTACGAGGCATTTCAATTACCACAATATCAATCAAAAGGGGAAAGGTCCCCCACACAAGGTTAGACAAGGCACTTACCTCGAACAAGTGCAAGTCAACCCGAAACCACGCCTTTGCCACCAGTATCCGACTCCAAATGGCCTAAATCTATTCAATTAAGTTTCATAATGTAAATAACACTTCAAGTAACTGATTCTATAATTAAATTCTAAGCTAATACGCGAAATTAGGTAAAATGACCAAATCGCCCCTCAGGCCCACGTCTCGGAATAAGATAAAATTTACATTTTCAGAAACATCATAGTCTCACGAGTCTAAACATAACAAGAACACTGAAATCGGAGTCCAAATGACCCCTCAAATCTTCATTTAAAGGCCTCTTAGACTCAAGCCCTAATTACCCATTTTTCCCAAATTTCTCATCACTAATTAGGTCTTTAATCACATAAAAACGAGTTATGAAGTCAAGGACGTTACCTCCAAGTGATTCCCCTTTGTTTTCCTCAAAAATCTCTCTCAAAAGCTTCAAACCCGGATGAAAATGGTGAAAGAATGGCTCAATTTCGCAAAAGCAACTAATTATAGGTTCTGCCCAGCGATTCCCGCATTTGCGGCCCTGGGACCTCATCTGCGGAAACTACATCGCATCTGCGACTTTCATTTAAATCCCAGATTCCGCATCTGCGGAACTCTAACTGCAGGAGCAATTGTGCTTCTGCGATCAACTCACTGCATCTGCGGTTCCTGAGGAATTTCCAAACTCCGTTTCTGCGGCCACTTAGCCGCTTCTGCGGCGCCGCATCTGCGGTCCCTCTACCGCAGATGCGAAAATACCAGAAGCAGCAAAAAAATACAGCAGCTGCAACATCTTCTAAATTTCTCGTCAACCATCCGAAATCATCCCGAGGCCCCCGGGACCTCAACCAAGGGCACCAACAAGTCTAATACTACTCCCAAACTTGTACCAATCCCTAAAACACCTAAAACAACATCGAAACCTCAAATTAACCATGGATTCAAGCCTAATAACTCCAAATTTCTCAAAATAGGCTTTCGATCAAACAGTCTATCAAACCTCTTCCGAATGACCTAAAATTTTGCACACATGTCCCAAATGACATAACGGGACTACTGCAACTCTCGGAATTCCATCCAACCCTTGGATCAAAATCTCACTATCGAATCGGAAACTTCAAAATTCGACCTTTCGGCATTTCAAGCCTAAATTAGCTACGGACCTCCAAAACACAATCCGACCACGCCCCTAAACCCGAAATTACCTAACAGAGCTAACGGAACCATCGAATTTCCATTCCGAGGCCGTCTTCACACTGTTCTGACTACGGTCAACTTTCTAACACTTAAGCTCTCATTTAGGGACTAAGTGTCCCAAAACTCTCCGAAACTCAAAACCGAACATCCCGGCAAATTAAAATAGCAGAAATAAACTAGGGGAAATCAGTTAATGGGGGATCGGGGTGTAAATTCCAAAAATGACCGGCCAGGTCGTTACATCCTCCCACACTTAAACATTCGTTCGTCCTCAAACGAGCATAAAGACATACCTGAAGTAGTGAAAAGATCAGGGTACTGGCTGCGCATATCCTGCTCGGTCTCCCAGGTCGCCTCCTCGACCGGCTGACCCCGCCACTGAACCTTCACTGATGCAATGTTCTTTGACCTTAGCTTCCTAACCTGCCTGTCCAATATTGCCACTGGCTCCTCAACATAAGATAGATCCTTCTCCAACTGGACTGAGCTGAAATCAAACACGTGCGACAAATTACCGTGATACCTTCGGAGCATCGAAACATGAAATACCAGATGAACTCCTGCCAAGCTGGGAGGCAAGGCAAGCTCGTAAGCAACCTCCCCAACACGCCTCAATATCTCAAAAGGGCCAATAAACCTCGGACTCAACTTCCCTTTCTTCTCAAATCTCATAACGCCCTTCATAGGCGAAACCCGAAGCAGAACCCGCTCTCCAACCATATAGGAAACATCACGAACTTTCCGGTCCGCGTAACTCTTATGTCCGGACTGGGCTATACGGAGTCTATCCTGAATCACCTTGACTCTCTCCAAAGCATCCTGAACCAAGTCTGTGCCCAATAATCTAGCCTCACCCGGCTCGAACCAACCCACCGAAGATCTACATAGCCTACCATATAAGGCCTCCTACGGTGCCATCCGAATGCTAGACTGGTAGTTGTTGTTGTAGGCAAACTCCGCCAATGGCAAGAACTGATCCCAAGAACCTCCAAACTCAATCACACACGCACGGAGCATATCCTCAAGAATCTGAATAGTGCGCTCGGACTGTCCGTCCGTCTAAGGGTGAAATGCTGTGCTCAACTCCACTCGAGTACCCAACTCCTGCTGTACAGCTCTCCAGAACCGCGATGTGAACTGCGTACCTCTGTCTGAAATGATGGAAACTGGAATACCATGCAGACGGACAATCTCCCGGATATAAATCTCCGCCAACCGCTCCCAGGAATAGGTAGTACACACAGGGACGAAATGCGCGGACTTGGTCAGCCGATCCACAATAACCCAAATGGCATCAAACTTCTTCAATGTCCGGGGGAGCCCAGATACAAAGTCCATGGTGATCCGCTCCCACTTCCACTCCGGAATCTCTATCTGCTGAAGCAATCCACCCGGTGTCTGGTGCTCATACTTCACCTGCTAACAATTAAGGCACCGAGCTACAAACCCAACTATATCCTTCTTCATCCGCCTCCACCAGTAGTGCTGCCTCAAATCCTGGTACATCTTCGCGGCACCCGGATGAATGGAATACCGCGAACTATAGGCCTCATCTAGAATCAACTCTCGAAGCCCATCAACATTGGGTACACAAACTCAACCTTGCATCCTCAGTACTCCGTCAGCACCAATAGTCACATCTCGAGCATCGCCATACAACACTTTGTCCTTGAGGACAAGCAGATAAGGGTCATCAAACTGACGCTCCCGGATACAATCAAACAAGGAAGACCGAGAGACCATACAAGCTAGAACTCGACTGGGCTCCGAAAGATCCAATCTTACAAACTGGCTGGCTAAGGCCTGAACATCCATCGCCATAGGCCTCTCTGCTGCTAGTAAATAAGCCAAACTCCCCAAACTCTCTGCCCGGCGGCTCAAAGCATCGGCCACCACATTGGCCTTGCCCGGGTGATACAAGATAGTGATATCATAATCCTTCAACAACTCTAGCCATCTCCTCTGATGCAAATTAAGGTCCTTCTGCTTGAAGAGATGCTGCAAACTCCGGTGATCAGTATATATCTCATAAGGCACACCGTACAAGTAATGACACCAGATCTTCAAGGCACGAACTATGGCAGCTAACTCAAGATCATGGACAGGATAATTCTTCTCGTGTATCTTTAGCTGTTTGGACGCGTAGGAAATCACCCTACCGTCCTGCATCAATACCGCTCCGAGGCCAACTATCGAGGCATCACAATAGACTGTATAAGACCCCGAACCGGTAGGAAATATCAAAACTGGGGCTGTAGTCAGAGCTGTCTTGAGCTTCTGAAAGCTCTCCTTGCACTCTTCCGTCCACTGGAACGGAGCACCCTTCCGGGTTAGTCTGGTCATCGGTGATGCAATTGATGAAACCCTGAACAAATCGACGGTAATAACCCGCCAAGCCAAGAAAACTACGGATCTCTGTAGCTGAGGATGGTGTGGGCCAACTCTGCACGGCCTCCACTTTCTTCGGATCCACCTGAGTACCCTCTCTCGAGACCACATGACCCAAGAACGCCGTGGAACCCAACCAAAACTCATATTTTGAGAACTTAGCATACAACTTTTTCTCTCTCAAGGTCTGGAGCACTGTCCTCAGGTGCTGCTCATGATCTTCCCAACTCCGGGAATATACCAGAATGTGATCAATAAAAATGATCACGAATGAATCAAGATATGGCCGAAAGACACTGTGCATCAGATGCATGAAGGCTGTTGGGGCATTAGTCAGCCCAAATGACATAACAAGGAACTCGTAATGACCATACCAAGTCCTGAAGGCAGTCTTCGGGATATCTGGCTCCCGAATCTTCAACTGATGATAGCCGGAATGCAAGTCAATCATAGAAAACACACAAGCACCCTGTAACTGGTCAAACAGGTCATCAATACGAGACAAAGGATAGCGGTTCTTCACTGTCACCTCATTCAACTGGCGGTAATCAATACACATATACATAGAACCA
Source organism: Nicotiana attenuata (assembly GCF_001879085.1). NCBI lineage: Eukaryota > Viridiplantae > Streptophyta > Magnoliopsida > Solanales > Solanaceae > Nicotiana > Nicotiana attenuata. The sequence goes on from NW_017671884.1 coordinate 6,409, forward strand.
TCCTTCTTCTTTACAAATAATATAGGAGCACCCCAAGGCGATACACTGGGCCGAATGAAACCCTTATCAAGTAATTCCTGCAATTGCTCCTTCAACTCCTTCAACTCAGGAGGAGCCATACGGTACGAAGGGATAGAAATAGGCTGAGTGCCCGGCAACAAATCAATGCCAAAATCAATGTCTCTATTGGGTGGCATGCCCGAAAGATCGGCTGGAAATACATCAGGGAAATCCCGTACTACTGGGACTGAATCAACAGAAGGAGTATCCATACTGGCATCTCTCACATAAGCTAAGTGCGCATCATAACCTTTCTCAACCATATGCTGAGCCTTAAGGAAAGAAATAACTCTATTGGGAGTGTGACCTAAAGCACCCCTCCACTCAATACGCGGTACACCTGCCATGGACAGTGTTACGATTTTGGCGTGACAATCAAGAATAGCATAATGGGGCGACAACCAATCCATGCCCAAGATAATATCAAAATCAACCATGCTGAGCAATAATAAGTCGGCTCTGGTCTCAAAACCACCAAGAATAACCAAACATGACCGGTAAACGCAGTCCACAAAAAGAGAATCTCCAACAGGAGTAGAAACATAAACTGGGGAACTCAAAAAATCCCGAGGTACACCCAAATGTGGGGAAAAATAAGAAGACACATAAGAATAAGTGGAGCCCGGATCGAATAGAACGGATGCATCTCTGTGACAGAGCAAGATAGTACGTGTGATGACAGAATCGGAGGAGACAGCCTTAGTACGTGCTGGAAGAGCATAATATCTGGCCTGGCCTCCCCCTCGAGGGTGACCTCTACCTCTCCGACCTCCACCTCTGGCTGGCTGGGCCGGTGGAGTGGCAATTGGTGCTGGGACCATAGCTTGAGAGCTCTGCGGGGCCTGCTGTGGCTGAGGAGTCTACGGAGGTGCACCCCTCCTAAGTCTGGGGCAATCCCTCACCATATGGCGTGTGTCACCACACTCAAAACAAGCTCTGGGAGGACGTGGCGGCTGTGACTGGCTCGGGCCAGGTCTGCTGGACTGACCACTGGAAGCACCCCGTGCAGGAGGCGCACTAGAGACTAGAGGTGCATAATAAGGCTCCTGAGGCTTAGGTGGAGCTAGAATACCACTGGCTGCTGGAAGAGCTGAATGAACAGGGCGGCCCATATGACCCCTACCATGATGACCTGCAGCTGGGGCACGGGCACCAAAATAATGGCCTGACTCTCGAGACCTCTTGGCCTCCCTCTCCTCTCTGTCCCTAGCATGCATACCCTCAATCCTCCTAGCAATGCTCACCACCTGCTGATAAGATATATCCATCTCTAACTCACGAGCCATGCTAGATCTGATGCTGGGAATAAGCCCCTCAATGAACCGGCGAACCTTCTTGCGAACCGTAGAAACCAAAGTTGGTGCATGTCTAGCCAAGTCGATGTAACGGACAGCATACTCCGAGACAGTCATAGTACCCTGGCGCAAATGCTCAAACTCCGCGCGCCAGGCGTCCCTAAGACTCTGGGGGACATACTCCCTCGTGAACATATCTGAAAATTGAGCCCAAGTCAGGGAAACTGCCTCATCCGGACTGTCTAACTCATAAGCACGCCACCACTGATAGGCGGCTCCTCGAAGCTGGAAAGTAGTTGATGTTCTAAACGTCAATACCACACAAGAGGGGGGGTGATTTGTGTGGTACCCAATTTTCACTCTAGAAGAACCTGGTTCTTCTAGGTGTACTTTCTACTACTATTTGCAGAATTAAAAGTACATAAAAAAATTACGTGGAAAACACCTGGCTCAAAAGGTGAAAAAACCACGACCTACTACTCAGTAGGATTTTCCCAAACTTCCACTAAAATCACTGAGCCAAAACAGCATTTACAAAACTCTTGTAAACCTAAGGATTAAACTCTAATCCCGTTGTGGCACACAACCTCAACTGTTGCGACAACTTCAAGTTAACTCTAACTTGAATACTCAAAGTACCTAATACAATTGCTTCTATGAAAGCTGAAAGGTACAAGTTTAAATCACCTACTACAATTGGACTAAAATAAAAGAAAGACACAATGGAATTGGTTCTTCTATCTTGTCCAATTAGCTTCAGGAATGCACACTTAAATCTCACATAAATTGCTTGCAAAATTGCCTCGCTCTTTTGCTCTCAATTTAGTTTAACTTCTGCGTTTGTGCAATACTTGTAAAAGAGAACAATCACTGTTATTTAATGAGTTAGTAATTAGAGTTTGATTGAGACTCAATTTCTGATCTTCCATCGAAGTTGAGTCCTTGAACAACACAAACACCAACCCTACCTTTTTATCCGGATTGTATTCTCTTCTCATAAGGAGACTTTCTCTCCTTATCCCATATGCAACCTTTTCGATCAGTTCAGGAGATATTACTGCTTGATCAATGAGACTTATCTCCTTCACGTGCATCTCATATGTATAGGGTGACAAACACCTTGCTTCACATGATGGACCTGGTCCATGACTGAGTTCATTTGTCATTTTTCAAAACTTCACCTATTCTTAGGCCAACATCCCTTCTTGGCCATATGTCGAGCCTTCTTATAAGAGATAACCCTGCTGGTAGAATGGCCAGGAGTCCCTCTCCACTCTAATCGAGGAAACCCCGACAAGGCTAAGGTCACCGTCTTGGCGTGACAATCCAATATAGCATGATAAGGTAACAGCCAATCCATACCCAAAATGACATCAAAATCAACCATATCGAGAAGTAAAAGATCTACGCTAGTCTCAAGACCCCCACTAGTAACCACACATGAATGATAAATGCGATCTACAACAATAGAATCTTCCACGGGTATAGACACATACACCGGAGCACTCAAAGAATAACGAGGCACAGCCAGATATGAAGCAAATTAGGATGACACACAGGAATAAGTAGAGCCCGGATCAAATAGAACTGAAGCATCTCTATGGCAAAATGAAACAGTACCTGTGATAACAGCGTCAGATGACTCAGCCTCAGGCCTGACCAGGAAAGCATAACATCGGGGCTGGGCCCCACCACTCTGAACCACTTCCCTAGGACGTCCTCCTGCTGGCTGGCCTTCATCTCTAGCGATCTGACCTCTACCTCTAACGGCCTGACCTCCACCTCTAGTGGCCTGACCTCTACCTCTGGTTGCCTGACCCTTACCTCTAGCTGGCTGAGCGGGCGGTGGTGCACCCGGTGCTAGAAACATGGCACGAGAACTCTGTTGTGGCATGCCGCCTAATGATCTTGAACAGGTCCTCCTGATATGCCCAGAACTACAACACTCATAACATCCATCCTGGTGCTATGGCTGCTGAAACTGAGACTAGCCCGAACTGGCCGAATGGCCACAATAATAACTCTAAATAAGGGGTGTGCTGATAGGAGCTGGCGGTGCACTGTAGCTGGCTGCATAGAATGAGGCACATAAGGACCACGAGAAGCACTGTGGGATGCCTGAAGCGTTAACTGATATAGCCTGGGAGGATGTCCCCTACCAAACGTACCCCTGCCTCCAGACGAGGCACCACTAAAACCACCGAAATAACGAGGCCTCTTATCAGACCCCTACCCTCTCTCCTATGAAAGAACATCCTCGATCCTCCTGGCAACATTAGCAGCCGTCTAAAAAGAAATCTCACTCCCGGTCTCTTGGCCATCTGCAGCTTGATTGGATGAGCGAGTCCATCAATAAACCTCCTCACCCTCTCTTTCTCGGTAGGAAGTAGAAGAATAACATGACGGGCCAAATCCACAAAGCGGGTCTCGTACTGGGTGACTGACATGCCGCCCTGCTGGAGGCGCTCAAACTGCCTGCGGTAGATCTCTCTTTGAGTGATAGGAAGGAGCTTCTCAAGAAATAGCTGAGAGAACTGGTCCCAAGTGAGAGTAGGCGACCCAACTGGTCTGATAGATACATAATCCTTCTACCATCTCTTGGCGGAACCCGTTATCTGAAACACAGCAAAATTCACCCCATTATTCTCAACTATACCCATGTTCCGCAGCACCTCATGGCAGCGGTCAAGATAATCCTATGGGTCCTCAGAAGATGCTCCATTAAAGTGATCTCAGAAGAGCTTGGTTAACTTGTCCAATCTCAATAAACCCTTAGGAGTCATAGCATATCCATCACCGACCTGTGCCGCAATAACTGGCTGGATTACCTCAACTGGCGGGGCTTTTGGAGTCTGATACTGGGGAGCCATCTGCTCTGGAGTGTGAGTAGCAGGATTTTGTGCTCCTCCCCCAGCCTGAAAGACGGCTGGTGCCATAGGAAATGTACCGGCCTAAGCTACACTCTCCATAAGGCCCACCAAACGGACCAAAGCATCCTGAAGCACTGGGGTGGCGATGAACCCCTCCGGAACCTGAGCTGGTCCGACATGCACAGTCTGGGCTGGAACCTCCTCATCAAACTCTACATGAGGATCCACCGCTGGTGCTGCTGCTCGAGCTCTGGGCTGAGCTCTGCCCCTGCCTCAGCCTCTGGCACAACCTCGGCCTCAACCTCTGCCCCTCGTAGGAGTACTGCTGGGGGCTTCGGCTGCTGTCCAGTTGAAGATGCGGTGCGTGTTCTCGCCATCTATGAGAGAACAGAATAGAAGATTTTAATCAGCAATGATAGAATAAAATCGCATGACAAAGAAGAACAGAAGTGAAACTGTTCCTAACTCCATAGCCTCTGGAAGATACGTATAGACGTCTGCATACCGATCCTCCAGAATCTACTAAGTTTGCTCGTGACTCGTGAGACCTATGTAACCTAGTGCTCTGATACCAACTTGTTACGACCTGGAATTCCCACCATCAGGACCGTGATGGCGCCTAACATTTCACTTGCTAGGAAAGCCAACGTTAGAACAATATATCCTTTTTAACAGTTTAAAATTAAATAATGAAGAAGAGTTGATTCAACTGCAATAATCAAAAATATAAAATGCAGAAGCTATAACTGCCAACATCTGCTACATATCCCTGAACCCGGTGTCATAAGTGCATGAGCTACTAGAGTAATACATACAAGGGTCTGAAATAAATAAAGCTGTCTGAATGAAAATACACAGCTAAATTGAAAGGGGAAGGGGACTCCAGGAGCTGCGGGCGCTAAGCATCCGTACCTCAAGTCTCCGCGGCTGTCCAATCTAAGCACGCTAATAACTGCCGCTGGGACCGACTCCAAAATCTGCACAAGAAGTGCAGAGTGTAGTATGAGTACAATCGACCTCATGTACTCTGTAAGTGCCGAGCCTAACCTCGACGAAGTAGTGACGAGGCTAAGGTGGGTCACCTACACTACAACCTGTACGCAATAAATAATAATGACAGAAATACTGAACAGGATGAAGCAGTCAACTGAAAATAATAACTACAGCCTCAGGGAATAAACCAATGTCGTCCAGAATTACCAGTCCTTAGTAGTTTAAAACAGGAATACCGAAAACCAACACAGCTCAAGAAATGGAAACACATAAGTTGTTACCGCGCGCAACCCGATCCCACCGTACAACACAAAATCCTCCCTCATTTCATCATAATAACATCAACAATAGAGATAATGTATAAATGTTTCGGCGCGCAACCTGATCCCACCATATATCAATATCAGTATTATAATTCACCTTTATTTCACCATATCAATCAACCCTTATTTCACCTGTTGCAGCGTGCAACCCGATCCTACCGTACAGTATAAATTCACCCTTATTCCACCATATCAATCCACCCTTATTCCACCTTTTGCGGCGTGCAACCCGATCCTACCATATCAGTACAAAAGACGCAATGTGCATATTCAAATTTATAATACAAACCACGAAAACGTTTACGATCAATAAATACCAAACTGAACCAGAAAGGAACAACTTGTACAACACAGAAATCTACATAAGCAATACTCCCTCCGTTCCAATTTATGTGAACCTATTTGACTGGGCATGGAGTTTAACAAAAAATGAAGACTTTTGGAATTTGTGATCCTAAACAAGTCAAAATGGGACCTAGAGTATTTGTGTGGTTATAAAAGCTTCTCATTAAGGGTATAATTGTAAATTTAAGCCAAATTATAACCAAATTTAGAAAGGGGTCATTCTTTTTGGAACGGACCAAAAAGAAAATAGGTTCATATAAACTGGAACAGAGGAAGTACTACACAACAAGACCAATCCAGTAATTGACAATTAAAAAGTTCAAGTAAGTCAATTTAAGCAAGTAGCAGGGAATCATGAAACTATGTAAAGAGCTAACATCATTAACAGGAGAAGATATTGATTAACAGGTAGCAGTTAAGCATGGAAGGCATTTAGAGCATATAACAGTTAAGACAGGGAAGGAAATAATTAAGGAAAAGTGGAAAATCAAGGGAAACAGATAATTTTGTGGCATATAGGCACTCGTCACCTCGCATATACGCCGCTCACATGAGATTCACATAGAACATAGTCTGAGGGTTCCTAATTCCCTCAAGTTAAGGTTAGACACAACACTTACCTCACTCCGCAGTCAATTCAAAGCTCTACCGGGGCCTTTCCCCTAGAATCCACCTCCAAACCACTTGTATCTGGCCACAACTAACTCAATACCATCAAATATTGCTAAAGGAATCAATTACAATGCATAAATTTAGAATTCCCAAACTTTCCCCCAAAAAATAACCCCGAGCCCGCTTGGTCAAAACCCGAGGTTCAGACCAAAATCCATTTACCCATTCATCCCCGAGCCCGATTATGTAATTTGTTTCAAAAACAGACCTCAATTCGAAGACTAAATTCCAATTTTACAAAAATCCCTAATTCTACCCAATCCCCCAATTTCCACCATGAAAATCCTAGATTTTAGGTTGAAATCTCATGAAATATAATGGGTAATTGAAAGAAAGTAGGTTAGAATCATTTACCGACAAATTGGGGAAGAAAATCTCTTGGGAAAATCGCCTCTAGGTCTTCTAGATTTGAAATTTTGGAAGAATGGCAAAAATCCCGTAATTGGGACTGTTTTTACACTGAGCGTCAGTGTTCATCGCGTTCACGTGAACACTAACGGGTCGCGTTCGCGTAGAGCAAACCCCCGATGCTCCGCGTTCACGACCATGGTCTTGCATTCGCGTAGTGTGAGATCCTCCCCTAGCCCAGATCCCCTTCACGATCGCGAAGCACAACGCATCAAAAAACCAGCTAAAGCAAAAACACCAGATTTTCTATGTTTCCAAAACACCCGTAGCCTATTCGAAATTCACCTGATCCCTCAAGGCTCCAAACCAAATATGCACACAAGTCCAAAAACCTCATACGAACTCGCTCGCGCAATCAAAACACCAAAATAACGCCTAGAACTACGAATTGAACACCAAATCAAATGAGATTTTCAAGAAAACTTTAAAACTTCTATTTTCACAACCGAACGTTCGAATCACATCAAACCAACTCCGTTTCTCACCAAATTTCACAAACAAGTCGTAAATATAATAATGGACCTGTAACAGGCTCTGAAACCAAAATACGGACCCAGCATCAACAATTTTAAACATCAGACAATTCTACGAAATCATTAAACCTTTAAACTATTAATTTTCATCAAAAATCTATATCTCAAGGTAGGGACCTCAGAATTCGATTTCGAACACACCTGGATCGTGCACGCAAATTGAGGAAGGCTAAAATGAGATATTTAAGGCTTCAAAATGTAGAATATGTTCTAAAACATAAGATGACCTATTGGGTCATCACAGTAGACGACGAAAAACGACATGAGGTCCCGATTCCACTTCGAAACTCTGCGCCATAAACGACAAAATGAACAAAACGTCTCGTCATTCAAATCTTATTGGCATTAAATGCTCCTCAGTTGACGATAGGCCACTCTTGGATGTGAACCGTCGTCTAAAAACTATAAATACCCCTTTCTTCCTTCATTCAAACTTTAAATCTAAACCTTCTACCCTCGTATCTTCGAAATTTCAATACTCCCTAGCAATTACACTCTGATTTATTTGGGATCTTTTGCAAAGACTTATGTACATCTCTATCTCAAGCCTTCAACCTCCTTTTTTCTTCTATTTCTCCTTCACTTTTCAAAGAAATGGCAAAGACGTTAAAAACTGTCCCCCGAAAAGAAACATGTTCTGCTTCGTGGCCGGCTACTAAGGCCGAAGAAATTATTTCGCATGCTGTCATCGATGAACCAACACAGGAACCCCCTTTGAAAATGTTCATCCCTAGATGATGCTCGATAAATAATGATTTTAAGGTTGAAAAACCTTCTTCCGTACCGGACCGGTGTGAAGACTTTTCGAGATACATCTATTCGATCACCGAAGAGGTCCTCCCTATGGTTCGGGTAGATTGCAACTGGGCTGGTAAAATCGTAGTGGTACCTGACCCCGAAGAGGCCATTACCACCCATGTCGAGGGATACCTGAGTGTTTAAACTTATCCCTTAAGATTAGTACTGGTGGACCCGGTCATCATAGACGTCTGCAAGAGGTACGATGTGTGATTCGATCAGATTCATCCTTCAATGTGAAGGATCGTGATCCTCCTTCGGTTCTTCGTGAGAAAAATTGACGACTATCGGTTCATCGTGGATCACATGTTTCGCTTGTATAGTCCCCGAAAATTCTAATGGGGGTTGATAAAGCTTGTGCATCGGCCAGCAAAGCCCCGTTCTATTGTATCGATGAGGACTGGGATCATGGATGGCAAGGCCGTTTTGTCGGCTGAGGACCTCGGACCTAATCCCGGCAGAGTGCATGCCGTTCCCCGAGAAGTGGAACACAAAACGTAAGTTAAAATTCCCGTCGAATGTTGACTTTTATGTTTACTTTCCCTTTTCTTATTGGTGCTTGTGATGGTGCAGCCCTTGCTTAGGTTCCAAATGCTATTCCTCGACTCAAGAGGTGGGTCGAGGGCATTGATGCCCTACTCCGAGCATTTGGCGCGAACTCTCGAAGGGTCGTTGGGAGGACCATTCCCATGGTAAGATCCCCTTTCCGATCAGGCCGTGTTAGGCCTCTCCTTTTACTATCAAGTCCTGATTCTTACTTTTTATCTTAGGTTTGCCTAAGGATGTCGAGCTCAAGCCTCCGGTTGGCGACGAGGACTTGCCTCTCGAGTCCCCTGCTTCGAGATTAGCCGAAGAGAAGAAAAGAAAGAGGCTCCGAGTTCTCCGAGCTTAGAGAAGAAGAAAACAAAAGGAAGGCTGGTGCGCAAGCATAAAGAAAGTACCGGTGCTCGATCCCCACCCTCGGATTCACTCTACCGACTGAGGGACGAATCCGAAGAAGAAGAAGAAGAAGAAGAAGAAGAAGAAGAAGAAGAAGAAGAAGAAGAAGAAGAAGAAGAAGAAGATGATGAAGAAGAAGAAGAAGAAGAAGAAGAAGAAGAAGAAGAAGAAGAAGATGAAGAAAAATCCTCTGAACTTGTAGCCCACGTGTGGTTGCAGTTTGAGGGACACGGGGCCTCCAAACCAGAGAGAGGTGAGGTTGATCTGTCTTAAGCCAGGAGGCCGACAGGGAAGCCGTGGTCGAGGCCAATGAAGAGGCCGTGGCTGAGGCCTCCCGGGACGTGGGTAGCGCCCTAAAGGATGTACTCGGTGTGATAGACATCACCGAATCGCCTTCGTTCACTATGTCTATATACAACGAGGCTCAGACAGTGAAAGAACACCCCAACGAGGGGGCCCACGGAGCGGACGACCCCTTCTACGGCTTTTTTGATGGCGTGGATAATACCACTATAGAAGATGTCACTAGATTGGGTAACTTAGAAGTGCCAAGTAAAAGCCTGCCCTCGGGGGCAGGTGGGTCTAGTTCAAGCCCGATACTGGTCAACTAGTTCCCTGCCCCAAGTGCCGATCCCAGTCGGAAGTGATCGATTATTATCTCCGTTCCGGAGGAATCCCGGATCCTTTCCGCACCTGTAGGAGTAGCCAGTTACCTCGGGTGAGACTCAAGAGGACCATGCTAAGATGAACGAGGTGGATTCCCTATGCTTGTTCAACGAAGCACAACAGACGCTGAATCAGGTAAGGTGTTACTAGTCTTTTCATTTTCCAGCTATGAGCACGTGATTTTTCCCTATATGAATTACTCTCATAAACTCAAAATAAAATAATTTCTTTAAGTATTTACAATTTTGTGGATTTTTGCGGCATTTTATGCATTTTTAGTTGTGCATCTTAATTAATGAAAAAATACAAAAAATATATTGCATTTGCGTTTAGGATCTATTTTCGCATTTTTAGAATTAATTAATAAATTAGTTGTTTTACAAAAAAATAGAAAAATCAAAAAATATAGCTTAATTTGCATTTTTTAACTTTTGACTGTGATTTTGAGTAGTGTTTCTTTTGAATTTGTTTTGTATTAATTATCATATAGGTCTAATTAGTTTTTAAGGTTAATTCAGTTGTAGAAATTAATTTAGATTTATGTTTAGTTTTAAAATTAAAAGAAATTGGAAAAAAAAAGAAAAAGAGAAAATTAATTGAAAGGGATTGAAATAGAAAAAGAAAAGAACAAAAAACAGTTGGGCCATTTGATTCCTCCACCAGGCCCAGTCCACACCCCTCAGACCTACCGCCCCAGCCCAAACCCATTCCCCAACCCGGCCTGCCCCACCCACAAATGAAACGACATCGTTTAGGCCTGTTAAATCTGGACCGTCGAGGTTACAAGATCTAACGGTCCAGAAGCCCACACCCATAAATATATAATTGTCTAAACACCCCTTACCCCCCCTCAGGCCGTCTCCCTCACCAACCCTAACCCTCCATAGATCCCCACCGACTTCCGCCGTCTGCCGCCGGCCGGAAATTGCCTCCGCCGACGACGATTCTCCAATCCCTCCCAAAAATACACCCTGAACTCCCCGTGACCTCCTCTTTCCAAACCCCAAACCCCCATGTCTCAAATCCCCGCCCTTCTCCTCGAATTTTCAAATCTGTGGACGCCGCCTCCACCGCCCCGGCGCCGCCGCCACCAAAACCTCCCAAAATAACACCATGGAACCACCAAGACACCCTCATGCTGAATCCACAACCCATTTCCCTCAAATCCTCCTTAAACTTCTCGAATTTCAAATCAAAATCCAAGTTTCTAAGAGCCCAAAACTCAAACCTGAGCATGTATGATAATTGCTCCAGCCTTCATAAGTTTTAGAGTCGATTTCGTCACGAAATAGTGTTGTCCGCTCGTTCTTTCAAGTACAAGCAGATTAACATTATTTGAGGATGAAGTCAAAAAATCAGGCCTCGAGTCCAAGTTTGTTGCGGTGAGTTATTTCTCTATTTCAGTTCATTGTGTTATTTCGGCTTGCGATCTTCTTCTTTTCTTCTCTTTCTTTGGACAAATCAGTTGAAATTCAAATCGAGTCTTAGCCGGAATTGTTGACTGTCCGTTTGTTCTTCTCTAGTCCGTTCCTCAACCTTGTTTTGTTTGTTTAATTCGTTTGTATTAATAGCATGATTATTGTCTCAATTTCATCATCAGTTTAATCACCTAGTTAATAAAATTAGGACCATGACCTAGTTAATTTACTGTTATGAAGTTAGATTGATTAGTTCATTCAATTTTGTGCTTGTTTGTTTTTGTTTGTTTGGGCTGCTTTATAAAGAAAAGGTGCTGGGTTTCTTATCATGGGAATTTTGGGTCAGTTCTTAATTGGGGGTCCCTGATTGTCTTTAATTGGTTCTGAAAATTAAAAAGCCCAAGTAGGATCCATTTTGGGATCTGCAGACCCATACCAATTTGGTTGGGCCGATGCGACCAACATTTGGAAAGGTAAAATAACAGGGCATTCGGGGGTAATTTAGGAATTGTAGAGTAGAGAATCTTGGATAACTTCTCAAAGAAGTTCCTAGAAGCTTCTAGCAGGGGTTGGTTTTAATTTTGACACTATGACTTGGCAAACAATTCATAAAATCAGGGACCCAAGGGGTAAATTAAAATCTGAAAGGTTGCCCTATTAGCTTGCCTATAAAGGCACTCTTTTATTGCCTTAGAAGGTAGACCCCAAGAGATTTGGAAGCCTAAAATTTGAAGAAAAGCATTAGAGAGCTGAAAATCCCTGAAATCATCTAGACAGTTGAAACTTCCAAAGAAAATGCACTGTTCCATAAAAAAAACTCTGAAATTATTGGGATTCTCATTCTGAAACAATTCTCGGATAGTTGAAGGTTAAAATGACCTGAACTTAATTGATAACCCAGTGTTTGAGTTTGGGTTTTGGGTGTGTTTTGATTTGGAGTTTTGTTTGGTACGATTGTGGGTCTGAATCTAGAGTGGTGTCCTTCAATCATTCCTGGGTTGGTTTTGCTGCTGGGTATTGCTCCTGTTGCTGCTTTTCTGCTGATACCTCATTTCTCTGCTTTCTTTTGCTATTTCCAGGTATATTCCAGTTCTTATGGAGTCCGCTTGAGCATGTAACATGAAGCAATGATTTGAGGAGGAAATGAATGTATTGTTATTTGTGGACCTCGCTTGTTCTGCTAATACTTTACTTTACTCTATAAATTTGAAGTTTGAATCCATGTAATCTCCAAAGTAGGTTGTAGTTAATTTGATCATGTTAGTCATGTAGTAATTTCCCTTTTGATATGGCTGTTAGATGGCACAATAGTGCTAGATCTAGGCCGTGTGTGTTTTATTCCATTTGAGTTGGTTATGTATTATTAAGTTTAGTTTCGTTATAGCTGTAGGTTGATCTTTGGCTTGCTGTGGTTGTATGTTGGTTATAACTATGAATTTCAGGTGTTGAATATATGCTTAGGAAATTACGGTATTAGATGATTTAATTGACCCATGCATATATAGATCTTTTTGACATGAATCTGAAATTGAAGTTTTTCGTTTGCTTATCATGCTGCTCCATGAAATTCCTTTTATTGCTTATGAGAATTCGACCTTGGATCAAATCAAGTTGAAGTTTGTGCTTATTTTGAATAACTAGCTAACAATTCGGAGTTAAACGTGAATAAATCAACATGTGGTTGAGTGATTAATCAACTTATTTATTCGTTGTTTCCTTGTTAAGAAATTCTGAAATCTGGGAGGCGAGCCATACTAGACGATAAATAGTTTTGGGCCTTCCAAGTTAAGTAGTACACTTGAATTAAGAGGTTTTCCTCTTGTTTAAGTGTGGGCTTGAGCTTGAGGCCCGAATTCTTTGAATGCTTTTGACAATAGTAATAATGAGGCTAATTAATTAGGGACCTTTTAGAGACAATACTTTAATAGAAAAGTAGTTTCTTTTAGGTTGGCCTTTAAAATAAATTGAGGTGCGCCGCTCCAAATGAAATGACAAATTGCGTGTCCCTCTTCAAATGTTAATATTAAAATATTTAGAACTCGGGTCGTGCCATTTAGCGAATTTTCATGGCCTCCCACAAAGTTAATAACACGTTAGTTGCTTTAGGCGCATTTTTAACAATTTTACCTTCCCAAATTCGGGTGTGCATTTCATGCAACCCAAATCCAAATCCCAAAAACGTTGAATAAAGTGTGTCGAGGATCCGGGTGCATTTCATGTGACGTGATCCAAAAACATGTTTTAAACGACGTTCGATTTCATAAAAATAATTAATTAAAAGCGGTAAATAATCCTAATAATTGCACTATAGGATGACATGTTTAAAATCAGATAATTAAGCCAAATATAGCAGTTGAGCGATCGTGCTAGAACCACGGAACCCGGGAATGCCTAACACCTTCTCCCGGGTTAACAGAATTCCTTACCCGGATTTCTGGTTCGCGACTGTTAAACAGAGTCAAACCTTTTCCTCGATTCGGGATTCAAACCGGTGACTTGGGACACCATAAATCTCCTAAGTGGCGACTCTGAATCTCTTAATAAAATGAATCCTGTTTCGATTGTCCTTTAATTGGAAAAACTCCCTTTATTATACCCTCTTTTCGGGGTGTAGTAAGAAAAAAGAAGGTGTGACAGCTCTGGCGACTCTGCTGGGGAAAAGAACCCAGAACTTTTGGTTCAGGGTTCAGAATTCGAGCTCAGTTAAATTGTTATATTTGGCTTTATCTGATTTTGTTACATGTTTTGGCTTAATGTGCTAAATGTTTTACCGCTTTGATATTTGTTGAATTGTATATAAACTGTTACGAATCCCTTCCTCTCTCTGAGTCTTCTACATCATGGAGAAGGGTGCACTTCGTGTAGCTTCTCTTCTGTTTAGAGTCTTCTCCCATTTAGAACGAGGTTTGGATAAGTTGCTAAGCCGGCGGAGCTTCTGTATCCCCAATACGCTGCCTCCCCCTCGGCCCGAGTTATCCGCTCGGGTAAGCCAGGTCTAGACCAATAAACCTAGGGTTAAAACCTAGAAGAACAAAACCTCATGCCGGATCCCTAGTAGGAACGTTTGTTTTCATCATGTGCATTTGACTTAGGGGACTCAACACAGGGGTTGGGTCCGTCTAGGACAGGTGACCTGAAATGAAAAAGACCATCCTGATGCATCTTACGTGCTACTTGCGCATTTATTTGCTCGGCTTCGCATGTTGATCGCCTTGTATATAATGAAAGAAAATTGAGAAAAATAGACTGACAAAGTGAGGGTAACCACTTATTTTGAAAAAACCAATGCCCAAATAGTACCGAAATGCTGCCGGATTTTTGAAAAATGAAAAAAGGAAAGTATTATGAAAAAAAGAGATTGTTGTTTTGACAAAACTGACCGAACTACGCTGGTTTGGTTCTCACCGGGCGTGAGAACGTAGGCAAACCTCATCGGTTCCGACCCCAATTTTCAAAAAATCCAAAAATATTTTCTTTTAGTTCTTTCTTTAGAAATCTTTCCTTAGAAAATTGAAAAAAAAAATGTTTTTAAACTAAAAAATAGTTTCCTTCATTCTGAAGTCTTTCATATGGAAAAAGAAATAAAAGAAAAATCAAAAGAATAAAAATCTGAAATACGGGTTTCCTTTATTCTGAAGTGTTTTTCCAAAAAAATTTAAAAAAAAACAAAAAAAAACCATTGTAGTCCAAAAATAATTTTTGCTTTTCTTTGGAAGTACTTTTGTAAATAAATAAAAAGCTCAGAAATTCAAAATGTTTTCTTAAAAGTCTCTCTTTCGAATATTAAGAGGCAACATCCAAAATCCAAAAATATTTTCTTTCTTCTTTAGAAAAAGAGAAAACAAATAAAAATTCAAAAAACAAAAATACCTTCCTTTTAGTTCCAATCAAAAGAAAAGGAATTTTTAGAAGTCTTTCTTTCAAAAAATAAAAGAAAAATCAAAATCAAAAATCCAAAAAAAAGAAGAATAAAAAATCAAATTCAAAAAATATTTTTCTTTTGCCTTAAAGCTTTCATGGTCTGAGTTTTAGAAAAGCAAAAAAAAAAAGAGAGAGTTAGTTTATTTACTCCATTCCAAATCCTCCAGAACTACGCTCGGTCTGATTCATACGGGGTCATGATACGTGGGCAATCTCTATAGGATTCGACCGTAACCAAAAGAAAAAGAAAAAAAAAGAAGAAGAAGAAGAAGAAGAAGAAGAAGAGAGAAAATGAAAAGAGAGCAAGAGAGAAAGGGAAAGAAAAGAGCGGAAAAACAATGAAAGAAAAGCGAGAGAATGAAAGAAATTTGAGAAAAGGAGAGAACAGGAACAAGAAAAACCAAGGCAAGAGTGAAAAGAAGAAAAGAAGGAAAAAGAGAGAGAAAAGCTGCATAGGGAAATAAAAGAAAGGCCGGGATGACGCAAGCGACCGATCAAAAGCATTATAGGAACTGTTAACTGCTTAGGTGCATTCATTCCCCAAATGTGTGGGTACCAATATGATAAATTCTCTAACGCTAACGTGATGGTTTCATTTTGTCATATCATTTCAGATAGGTGGTTCGTTTGTGGTTTATAAAGTAACTCTTCCCTACAACACAAAGGCAAAAGGCAATGGCAGAGAACAACAGAACTAAGTGGGTTGACACCGGTGCCCGAAAGCAACTGGTTGAACAGGACAACGGGTTGGTAGAAGAGGTAAAGATGTTGAGACAACACGTGGCAGACATGTATCGGGCATGGATGACTGGGATGGCACCACCCCCGCCACCACCCAGCTTCCCAGACGATGTCCTTACCCAAACTCCGAACACAACGCCAGGCGATCCTCCACCCTCTCCATACTTACCGGCTTATCACAGCTTTCCCAGCCACCCTAGTACCTCCATCACTCGTCGTCCAACTATCTTTTCTCAAAAGTGCCCTCCGGTCACATCCACAGTTCTCAACAATGAACGCCCGCCCAAAGCTCATAACGCCCAATATTATCCCTCCGAGGTTGCTCACGATGAGGTGTTAAGAATGGGGGAGCTAGTAGAAGAGGGAATCAAGTCAGGCAAGATCATGAGTTGCTCGAAAGACGTTCCGAATATCCCAGCAAGCTTGGGTAGGGGAGGGGGAAGCAGATAAGGTGATCCGATGAGTTTTCCTGATCGACACTCCCAGCCCCGACACCGTCCCCGTGGACATCCTTGTACACCATGTGACCCTTCCCAAAGCCACTTCTCTCCACATAACTCCCAGAGTCATACACCACTTTTCCGGTACCCGGCTCCACAAAATGCTTATCTACCCCCACGAGCCTGCCAGAAACCCCCCGGATCCGGTTTCCGGCCCAATCAAGCATGTAGGGATGAGAGGTTGCGGAAGAAGAAAGCCTACACTCCATTGGAAGGGTCATACGCTAATCTGTTCCAGAGGCTAAGGAGTTCGGGCTTGTTGAAGCCTATCCAGATAAAAATACCAAACCCTCTGTCAAAGATGTTTGACTTTTCCCAAAGGTGCGCATATTGCTCAGATGCCCCGGGGCACGACATAGAAAGGTGTTGGAATCTGAAGAAAGCAGTTCGGAAGCTTATTGATGCAGGTGACATCGTTGTGCCAAATCCAGTTGCAGTAGACACCAGCCAAAGTCCATCACCTGTGCATAATGAGACGCATATGGTAGGCATTATTTATTTTGAAAAGGAATGTGAGAATTCTTCTAGGATCCTCGGAGGTCCAAGGGCTACCAAGCTTTCAGCACATTCAGAGGTTGATCTAGAGAATGAGCCGGCAAAAGGAACCCAAAAGCAACTTGTTAAGAAAGATGTGATGAGGACTTGTGAAGCTCCTAGTATTGTTGATACAGAATTCAGTGGCTAAGATACCGTGCTTGGTAATTGGAAAGACGCTCCATTTCTTGGTCAGCCAGAGAGGAGCTTAGGTGGCTTAGTTTGTTGTCATTTCTGTTGTCCAGGTTATTTCAGGGTTGTAATCTGGATATTGTCTTGTGACTGAAACCCTTCTATCCTTTTATTTTGTCTAGTTCCTTTGGTCGTAGTATATCATGTAGCGTTGTCTAGGTTTTTTCTAAGGATTTTACCCCAGTTTATTGTGCTTGTTTTGTTGTCCAAACTCTTTCGCTGTCAGTCTAATGCAATTCTCTGTTTTCTGTTATTTCTAGTCATTTCTGTTTAGTTTTCTTCTCCTCTTATAGTTCTTTTCGTGCTGGTTCTAGTGACATGACATGCATGCGTAACTCTTAGCCTGAGCTCAAAAGTTAGTTTAGTCATGAAACATTGAAACAATTTTGAAGATAACAGGGGTACTTGAGGGAAATAAGAACAGATTTGAACACTTTGAGATCATTTGAAGCCCGAACCATGTGAAACTGGGGCAGATAGAACATAAAGAAATACTATTTAAACGCATCCTGCCACATCAGGTTGAAGCTAAAGGCAAGTTTGTCCCTAATTGGCAGGGGCCGTTCGTGGTGATGAGAGTGTTGTCCAATGGTGCTTTGTATTTAACAAATGTAGAAGGCAAATATGTGGATATGGCTATCGATTCTGATGCGGTCAAAAGATATTACGTATGATTTCTTTGGTTTGTTTAATTGTGTTGTTTGTATTTGGCATGCTTTGAAGATTGGAATGACGAAGGCGTTTTATTCTGCTATCTAAACACTTTATCCTTTGTTACCCCTTTGAGCCTTATTTATTTTCTTTCATATCCCTCTTTTGGAATCAGAAGTGGAGTTTAGAAATACAGATACAGAAAAAGAAAAAAAAAGAGAAAAGAGGAAAAGAGAAGAGAAAAAGAGAAAGAAAAATGGGAAAAATTAAAGAAAAGAAAAGAAAAGAAAAGAAAGATAAAAACAAAAAAAGAGAAAAGCAAAAAAAAATCCAAAAGCCCCCAGGCAAAGAAACTGGGACAGAAGTTGTGGCTATGTAAAAGATCTGATTCCAAAAGTTGTAAGTTTGTACCCATTCAAGTTATTATGAGCCTTCGTGATACCCTTTCTCTCTAACCCTATCCAAAAGCCCACATTACGGTCCAAAGAAAGACCTTCCGACCAGTCTTCGAGATGATGCCAAGTCGAGCAACTAGAGGTGATCCATATCAGGGGCAACACTCCGTTTTGAACAAAGAGAAGAATAAAATGAGAGAGTCTTATTGGTGAAAACCTTCACAGGCACCATAAGGCGATGATGAATTGAGAGAAAGAACAAAATGAGAGAGGATTGATGGTGAAAACCCTTCGGGCACTACAAGCCGAATAAGGATCGTGAATCAGATTAGATGATCGGAACATTGAAGCCCAGTTTCACGGAAAAAAGGTACAATAAGAGTTGAACATCAGACTTGCCCGACAGAATAGGCCACAGGTGCATGTCATGGTCATTAGAGTTGGTATCCACATTTGATAGGTTTCTACTTTGTAGTTTCTTGTTAGGAATCATCCCTTTCCATTGTCCTTTACTCTGTTCCTTTTGTCCAGATTACTTCCTCTTCCTGAGTCTGTTTGGTCAGAACAAGTGAGAAATGACTTCAAAATTTGCCACCAGCTTTCCAATTGCACAAAACGGGATCTAGCTAGCACGTCAAAGTGGCATAAGTCTGGAAAAAACAACGTGCGCACTGAGTTGGTAACAATAAACATGCTTTGGGATTTATGTGAAATACAAAGGTTTGGTATATATCAATTCATGAACAATGCAACAGATAGAGGATGTGGGGTGAACGGATCAAAGGTATTCTCTGTGATGAGGTTGACAGAGAAAGTGGTTAACCAATGACAAGCAAGGTCTTCCAAGCGGAAATCAAAGTTATCATGGCAAGTGAAGAAGCAATAGACCTCAAGGCCAAGGCCTGGTTTAAGTCAAGAAAAAATAGCATACGCACTGAGTGGGTGGCAACTGACGTGCTTTGGGATTCATGCGAAACACAAAGGTTTGGTAAATGTCAGTTCATGAGCAATGCAACAGTTAGAGGGTATTGGGTCTGAACGGAGAAGAGGTATTTTCTGTGATAAGGGTGGCAAAGAAATTGGTTAGTCAATAAGCGAGCAACGTCTTTCAAGGTGAAATCAAAGTTATCATGGCAAGTGAAGCAGCAATCGCCTCAAAGTCAAGGCCACAAACCAACCACCATGTTTAAACTCATAAGTTTTCTTTGTCTGAAATAGGGACGGAAGCTATGTTCATACCAAAGCTGGGAAGCTTGAAATTTTCAGGTGTAATGCCCCAATTCTGCTTACGCAAAGGCTATTGAGAAGATCACACATTACCCCTAGGAGACGCATTTCCTAGTCTAAGTTTTTCAAGTTATATTTTGTGGTAGGAGACGCACTTCCTAAATTGAGATTTTACCCCTAGGAGAAGCACTTTCTAGTTTGGATCATATGAGTTTGAGTCACTGAGGTTTTACCCCTAGGAGACGTACTTCCTAGTCTAAGATTTTCAAGCTATATTTTGTGATAGGAGACGCACTTCCTAAATTGAGATTTTACCCCTAGGAGAAGCACTTCCTAGTTTGGATCATATGAGTTTGAGTCACTGACGGTTTTACCCCTAGGAGACGCACTTCCTAGTCTAAGTCTTCCAAATTATATTTTGCTTAGGAGATGCACTTCCTAAATTGAGATTTTCCCCTAGGAGATGCACTTCCTAGTCTGGTTCATTTAAGTTCATTCATAGGAGACGCACTTCCTAAATTGAGAGTTCATTCATAGGAGATGTACTTCCTAGTTTGAGTCATTGAAGTTTCACCCATAGGAGACGCACTTCCTAAATTTAGAATTCATTCATACGAGACGCACTTCCTAGTTTGGTTCTTTGAAGTTTTACCCATAGGAGACGCACTTCCTAAATTGAGTTTCACCCCTAGGAGACGCACTTCCTAGTTTTGGGTCATTTAAGTTTATTCCTAGGAGACGCAATTCCTAGCTAAGTCTTCCAAATTATATTTTGCTTAGGAGATGCATTTCCTAAATTGAGTTTACCCCTAGGAGACGCACTTCCTAGTCTAGGTTTTTCAGGTTATACTGTTTAGGAGACGCACTTCCTAAATTAAGACTTTACCCCTAGGAGACGCACTTCCTAGTCTAGGTCTTTCAGGATATACCTTTAGGAGATGCACTTCCTAAATTGAGAGTTCATTCCTAGGAGATGCAATTCCTAGTTTGAGTCATTGAAGTTTCACCTCTAGGAGACGCACTTCCTAGACTAGGTTTTTCAGGTTATACTGTTTAGGAGACGCACTTCCTAAATTAAGAGTTTACCCCTAGGAGACGCACTTCCTAGTCTGAGTCTTTTAGGAATTAAGAGTTCATAGGAGATGCACTTCCTAGTTTTAGTCACTGAAGTTTTCACCCCTAGGAGACGCACTTCCTAGTCTTGGTCATTTAAATTTACCCCTAGGAGACGCACTTCCTAGTTTGAGTCATTTAAGTTCGGCCTTAGGAGATGCACTTCCTAGTATGGTTCATTGAAGTTTTACCCATAGGAGACACACTTCCTAGTCTTGGTCATTTAAATTTACCCCTAGGAGACGCACTTCCTAGTTTGAGTCATTTAAGTTCGGCCTTAGGAGACGCTCTTCCTAGTATGGTTCATTGAAGTTTTACCCATATGAGACGCACTTCCTAAATTGATAGTTCATTCATAGGAGACGCACTTCCTAGTTTGAGTCATTAAATTTTCACCCATAGGAGACGCACTTCCTAAATTGATAGTTCATTCATAGGAGACGCCATTCCTAGTTTGAGTCATTGAAGTTTTACCCATAGGAGACGCACTTCCTAAATTGAGAGTTCATCCATAGGAGACGCACTTCTTAGTCCGAATCATTGGAGTTTACTTGCAGGAGACACACTTCCTAGTCTAGGTCTTTCAGGATATACCTTTAGGAGACACACTTCCTAAATTGAGAGTTCATTCATAGGAGACGCACTTCCTAGTTTTAGTCACTGAAGTTACACCATTAGGAGGCGCACTTCCTAAATTGAGAGTTCATTCATAGGAGACGCACTTCCTAGTTTGAGTCATTGAAGTTTCACCCCTAGGAGATGCACTTCTTAGTCTGGGTCTTTCAGGATACACCTGTAGGAGACGCACTTCCTAAATTGAGAGTTCAT